>NC_081416.1:2597500-2827500 GCF_949786415.1 Peromyscus eremicus | reverse complement strand
TCACATAGATGGATGAACACAGCCACTGGTGAATACTTCTGGAGAAATCTGGAGACTCAAAGTGCTAGTGGGTAGTTTCAAGAAAAGATGTTTGTATTGCTTGGTTTTCCTTTATTTCTATCTATTTGAACAGTCTTTGCAAATTTAATTTTTTTTTTACCCAATAGACTAGTTGAATGTGAATTTACCTTGAAGAGAAGTCACAGGATAGAGCAGGCTCAGTTGACAGTGTTTTACACTGTGCCCAGAGGCTGCTGGCACTTTACTCTGTGAGGAAAAGTGGCAAATGGCCCTGATAGGCTGGACCACAGCAAACTAGTTAATGGGGATTTATACTCTTCTTAGAGGCAAGCAGGCATCCTCTGATGTACAGGCATGAATATGTTATGAGACAAAGTGTTTTAATTATGTATCATGCCACATAGGTTTTATAACTTGTACCAAGTCTGTCAATATTGAAGTCAATAAAAGTTGAGTGACTGTGAAATAAGATTCTGAATGATTAATCTCAAAGCTAAAGTAGTATGAAGAATGAATGAAAATCATAGATACATGTAAGATTATTATATTAGTTCATTTCTTTCTAGTTTGCCTTATATGCAATAATTATGCTTTTCTTTATAAAAGTCAATCATGATTATATTGAAAAAATGTTGCATTCTGCCTTTTGGAAATAATTTTATATATGCTCAATTGCTTATTATAAATGGTTGGGTTCTCAGGTGAGTGTAAGTAAATTAAGTAAGAATGTTCTGAGAAGAGAACTGATGCTAGAATCAGTACAAAATAGACATCTCAGGAGGACAGAGCAACACCTACCTGAAATGTGGGTGGGACAGAAAACCCAACAACCCTGCCTTTAACAATCCTTATATGGGGTTTGATGGACTTAATAAAACCACAGTGCATTTGCTGGAGACAATCTTGAAGGTCATGGAGTTTAGCTTCCAACTAAGATAAATCTTCCTTACATCACCCCAAACAGCCATGAAGCCTCTCCTGCTCCTTGCCAATGACATTGGATTTATTACCATCCTACTTGGTTCATAAATTTTACCTTCCATCTGGTTTGGATTTCTTTATGTATATGTCATACAAATTCTAGGAGACTTGTAGCTAGAGTTTGTCTCTCCCGGTCCCACCAAGCCCCAGCAGTCCCATAGCCCATTTATAAAATAAACATACAGATGCTTATATTATTTAAACTGCTCAGCCATTAGCTCAGGCCTACCATTATCTAGCTCTTACTCTTATACTCAGCCCATTTCTGTTAATCTATATGTCACCAGGTGTTCCGTGGCTTTACCTGCTGCTTTCACATAATGCTCCCTGCATGGCAGGGTGGCATCGCCTCCTCTCCACCTTTCTGTTCTCTCATTTCTCCTCTTTGCTAGTCCCGCCTATACTTCCTGCCTGGCTACTGGCCGATCAGTGTTTTATTTATACAGAGCGATATCCACAACACTCCCCCTCCTTTTTTTTGAAAAAGTAAGGTTTTAACTTTAACATAGTAAAATTACATATAACAAAACAATTATCAAGCAAGAATTACAGTTACAATATTAAAGAAGATATCTATCTATCTTATGTTTGTGAGTCTAAGGTTTTATGTCTAACTTATCTTTTATGATAACTGAGGAAATTATAACTATCTAGTCTTCAACCACATCAAAGACCCCAGAAGGATATACTATTACCTGAGAAACAGGGGAAGGATGCAAGCAACTTTTGGGAGTCTTGCAGGGTAGACAGAGACAGTTGGTAGCCTGGATAGTCATCTAATGTTCCTTTGTAAAGTTGGGGCATCTATATCTAGGCCCACAGGCCTAGAGTCTCTCAGTCATTTCTCTCTGTGTCCTGTAGAATGTCTGGCAGTCTTTTCTGTAAAGCAGGAACCTAAAGGACCATTTTGTCAAGCAAAGTTCAGTGGTCACCTTCCTATGAGTCCTGCATGTCCAGTCGATCAAGCAGTCCAGGCAAGAGCAGTTTCTTCCCAAATGGCTATTTTTGCCAAGGTGAAGATAAACTCCATATGGAGTGTCTTCGATGCCCATCCTCCTCTCTGAAGTAAATTGGTGCTGCCAGGAGCAGACATCTCTCATTGTCTAGAAAGTCTAAATTTTTAAAACATTTTAAATGTCATATTCTGTAAATCTTTGAAGTATTTGAAGATTACCTACTTAATTGAATTATATCTATATATACCTAGAAAACAACATAACTATAAGTTTGACTATCATAGAAGACTAATTATTAATCTGTATTTCCCAATTATCCATTACAATTTAAATGAGTTACATAAACATAATATCTCAAATGGGAATAGAAATATATATACAGTATAACAAAATTAAGTTTAAACTTGTATCAATAAACTAAAATCCATAGCAATGCAAAACATTTTAAACAAGTTGCTCTTTAAAAGTAGAGTCAATAATCTACCCTTTTATCCTATCATATCTATATCATATCCCCTTTTCTTCTTTAGAAAGAGATCACATTTATAATCAACCTGACTTAAATAAAAATATTGGTTTTTCTCTGTCCCACACCAGAGGGCTCTTCTGATATGGGACAAAGAATTTCTTAACCTTTTTTTTTTTTTTTTTAGCAATATGTTTGGGTTTAGAGAAGGAGTGAGCCAATTCCATCTCCAAAACCAGCTTGGTATATTTGGGAATTTGGGCATAGCTTCTCTTACTACTTCCTGCTGGAGGGGGGTGCTGTATCTTATGGGGATACAAAGAAAATTTTAGGATTATGGAGTAGTCCTTGAGGGGGTATCTTCTGAGCCAGTTGCCTTGAAACCATTCTGGATGTTGGATCATCTGGGCCATGGTATTATCAGAGACCTTTCAGGGAGTCTTGGCTGGTCAAACCTGATGTATCTTAATCTGGAACAAATCCATAGCCTCTGGATTTCTATGGAAACAAAAGCAGAGCCTCCTTTCCAAAGCAACATATCCTTATATCCAAATTTTGAAGTCAAGGTACCTTTAAAATATACATATTTGTTTAACTCAATAGCTTTTACAATCAAATGTTTTTTTTGCAGTTAAGAATCCCAAAGACAGCCGGGCGGTGGTGGCGCACGCCTTTAATCCCAGCACTCAGGAGGCAGAGCCAGGCGGATCTCTGTGAGTTCGAGGCCAGCCTGGACTACCAAGTGAGTTCCAGGAAAAGGCGCAAAGCTACACAGAAAAACCCTGTCTCGAAAAACCAAAAAAAAAAAAAAAAAAAAAGAATCCCAAAGACAACAAAATCCAGATTCTCTGTGTAATATCCATCTTATGTGGCTTATTTTTTATACTACCTTTACTGTCTCTTTAAAGACTTTATTTTTAAAAACTATCTATTTCTTTATATAATTGTATATATTTCTTTTTTTTCCTTCCCAAGCCTACGTACATTTTTACATACATTGTAAAGCATTTAAAGTCTTGTTCCATCTGAATCTGTCTTATTGTGAATGTATTGTTTTAAACTGCAGCATTTGTAAGACAGAAATGGCCGCTGTGGCTGGTGGCTTTGCCCATCTCAGCTTCCCAACATGGCAGTGGTACATTTACCACCAGCTCTGGGAGCCATCAACTCTTAGAAACAGTGGTTCTATGCTTCTATCAAAGCAGTGTGTAGCCCAGAAACCTCCTTTTTTTTAATGAAGCAAAGACTAAATCCACCACAGAGCAGTGTAATGTGCCACTTGTAGATGCCTCATTCCTGACATACTGCAGGTCAAACACGCACACCAGGAACCTGCCATAGTGACTCAAACCTGCAGGCTGCCGCTAACTTGAGAGAGACAACTAGGAAGCTGTTTTTAGCTCTGTTTTAGAATCTTTTTTCTCAGGTTTTAGGTGGAAACTCTTGCCAACCCATTGGGTGCCATTTGTAGTTAGAGTTTTTCTCTCTGGGTCCCGCCAAGCCCTGGCAGTTCCATAGCCCACTTATAAAATAAACACACCGATGCTTATATTATTTAAACTGCTTGGCCATTAGCTCAGGCCTACCATTGTCTAGCTGTAACTCTTATACTCAGCCCATTTCTGTTAATCTATATGTCCCCACCTGTTCTGTTGCTTTACCTGCTGCCTTTACATGATGCTCCCTGCACAGCAGGCTGGCATCTCCTCCTCTCCGCCTTCCTGTTCTCTCAATTCTCCTCTCTGCTAGTCCCACCTGTACTTCCTGTCTGGCTACTGGCCAATCAGTGTTTTATTTATCAATCAATCATCCACAGCAGAGACTTGTCTCCTAGAAGGGTGAGTCAACAGCTAACCCTCGCCTCCCAGCCTGATGATAAACAGAATTTCTCTGTAATAATGTTTTAAAGTATTTTATTGAAGGAATCAGTTAGTGATTTCTGATTTGGGAACATTCTGCCTCTCAGGAGATTCATTCTTAAACAGAGTCCTTTATTCGTCCTTAAGTCTCCCTCCCTCCCTCCCTCCCTCCCTCCCTCCCTCCCTTCCTTCCTTCCTTCCTTGCTTCCAACGTGCATGAGTGTTTTACCTGAATGCATATCTGTGCCACATGCATGCCTGGTGCCCAAAGGCCATAAGAGGGAGTCAGAGCCTCTGGAACTGGAGTCACAGACTGGAATCGAGACTGTTGTGAACCACCATGTGGGTGCTGGGAGCTGAACCCAAGCCCTCTGTAAAATCAGCAAGTGCTCTTAACTGCAGAGCTGCAGCCCCAAACTGGTCCTTCCTTAGGAGTCTCCAAGCACTGGAAAGGTGCTCCATCCCTGAATGTGGAGTGAAGATTCTGAACTCTTGTTTTCATTATTCATTCCTGCAATGGGAAGAACAGTGTCATCAGTTCCACTGTTTCAAATAACAGATCTGTAAGATCACGGGGTGTGTGGTGTATGTGCATGTGTAGCTAGAGTTTTCCTGCCTGGCCCACAGTCAGGACAAATCTCTGACACCTGCCAGTCCCACAGCCACTCAGACCCAACCAAGTAAACACAGAGACTTATATTGGTTACAAACTGTATGGCCGTGGCAGGCTTCTTGCTAACTGTTCTTACAGCTTAAGAACATTTCCATAAATCTATACCTTGCCACATGGCTCGTGGCTTACCGGGATCTTCACATGCGGCTTGTCATGGTGGCGGCTGGCAGTGTCTCTCTCACCCAGCTTCCTGTTCTCTCAATTCTCCTCTCTGTTAGTCCCGCCTATACTTCCTGCCTGGCCACTGGCCAATCAGTGATTTATTTATTGACCAATCAGCAACACATTTGACATACAGACCATCCCACAGCATGCATGTGTGTGCTAAAGTATGTGTACAAGGAGCGTCCTGCCCATTATTATTCTCGGCCTTATTCCCTGAGCCTGAGCCTTTCCCTGAACCTGCAGCTAGGCTGGCCATAAGAGATCCATCTGTCTCTGTCTCCAACCCTGGATGTAACCCCAGTGATGGAGCTAGAGGTACATGTGTAGCAGTGCCTGGCTCTCCATATGGTTTGGAGGAACATTCTTTCTTTCCAGCTGCCAAGACAACAGGCTTTACTGTACATAATTCCCTGTATTCAACAAGAAACACCAGTTCTCCCATCACTTTAGTGTCCATTCTGAAAGTCAGTTGAGGACATCCTGCTGCAAGAGAGGTACTCCTCTCCGGGTGTGACCACCACGGACTCAGTGCAGCTGCCAAGAAACCACTGTACTTCAGGCATAAGGCAGGAAGTCAGATCAGCCAGTGTTTTTCCTCAGGAGAACTTACTCAAGTTTCGATGAAAGCAATCCTTAAATTCAAAGTAAAGATCACTTTAGAGCCACAAAGACCTCACATCACAATGTTCAGTGTCTCCACTTTACAGAAAGAGAATCAAATCCCAGGAGGACGGTTTTGTCTCAAAAGGCTCTCAGCTACCTAGTGTGCATGACAGAGGCAGAGACCCACCTGCGCTTCCAGATCTCCATCTCCAGGCAGCTGCTCTTCCTCTCGTCACTCTCTTTGGATGTGAGCTTGGGTGGTCTTTTCTGTACCATGTCCTGTAGAGAAGAATGTGAAGATGAATTATTTCAGAGGAAATAAGTACTCTGGCTGAAATACATTTAATGATTTATTGCACAAAGAGAGTACAGGCACATTTGTACTCCATGAGCCTGGAAAGGCAGCTAGTCCTTACCTGTGATGCCAAGTACTGCCTCTCATGTACAAAGAGAGAGCCTGATTGTCCTCATATTACCCCAAAGCCATCTTTTCCTGAGTAAATTTCAATTCATTAAAATTAAACTAGCCATCTAGGAAAACGGGTAAAATAGTATTGAACTAGTTGATGAGATTATCTAGCTTTTAGCTTTGTAGGAGGTAAATTTTAATAATTGTCATGGGAGTATGCTGTGGGATGTCGTTCTGTATGCTGTGAATATGTGTTGCTCTGATTGGTTGATAAATAAAATTCTGATTGGCCAGTAGCCAGGCAAGAAGTATAGGTAGGGCAAGCAGACAAGAAGAATTCTGGGACGAGGAATGCTGACTTGGGAGTTGCCAGCCAGACACAGAGGAAGCAAGATGACAAGGCAGAACTGAGAAAAGGTACCAAGCCACATGGGTAAACATAGATAAGAAGTATGGGTTAATTTAAGTGTAAGAGCTAGTCAGTAATAAGTCTGAGCTAATGGCCGAGCAATTATAATGAATATAAGCCTCTGTGTGTTTACTTGGGGGATGTGAGTGGGAGAGATTTATCCCAACCCCCGGCCAGCCAGGAGACAGGAAAAACTTCCAACTAAAAGAGTACATATTTGTTTTGTTATAGTTAACACACATGTTTATTTTCCTTTCTTAGTGTGTGTGTATGTGTGTGTGTGTGTGTGTGTGTGTGTGTGTGTGTGTGTGTGCATGTTCATGCAGCCTTCACAGACAGTGTTGTTTCTCAGGTGCCCTCTGAGTTTTGAATAAGCTCTCTCATTGAGCTGGAATTTTCCTAAGGGTGGGCTGCCTGGTCAAGCAGGCCCCAGGGATCTGCCTGTCACTGGCTCTCCAATGCTGGGATTACAAGAGTACCACCATTTTCAGCTTTATTATTTATTTACTTATTTATGTTTAGATTTTTAAAAGTTTATATGTATATGTGTGGGGTGTGGAAGAGCAACAAATATTCTTAAACACTGAGCCATCTCTCCAGCCCCAGATTTCTTTAATTTTTATTTATTTTCTCTTATATATTACATCTGCACTACATCCTCCCCTCCCTGACTCCTTCCAGCCCCTCCCCCCAGATCCACTGTCCCTTTGCTTCACTTCAGAAAATAGTAGGCCTCCCAGGGACATCAACCAAACACAGCCTAACAAGATACAATAAGACTAGGCATAGATCTTTATATCAAGACTGGATGAGGTAACCCAGAAGGAGGAAAAGGGTTCCAAGAGCAGGCCAAAGAGTCAGAGTCAGAAACACTCCCATTCCTACTATTAGGAGTCCCACAAAAACAAACAAACAAACTAACACCAAGCTAAACAGACCCATGTGGGCTCCATGACTGCAGCTTCTGTCTCAGTGGGCCATGTTCTCCTGGTGTCCATGACCACTCTAGCCCTAGCCTTTCTCCCCCACTTCCACAGGTTCCCCAAGTTCCACCTAAGGTTTGGCTGTGGATCTGTGTGTCTGCTCCCATCAACTGCCGGAGGAAGCCTCTTTGATGACAATTGGGCTAGGCACCAATCTACGAGTATAGAAGAGTATCATTAGGAATCATTTCATTGATTTTTTTCTTTGCCAGTCATGTTTGGTTCTATCCTGAGTCTCTGGGCCATCCAGCTTCCAGTTCCTGGCCATCTGGCAGTGTCAGGATGGGCATGTTCTAAAGACACAGGCCTCAAATTAGACCAGTCATTGGTTGGCCACTCCCACTTGCTCTGAGCCACCATGCCCCAGCACATGTTTTAGGCAGGACAGATTGTAGGACAAAGATTTTGTGGCTGGGTGGGTGTCCCAGTTCCACCACTGGAAACTTTACCTGGTTACAGAACATGGCCAGTTCAAGCTATGTATCCTCCATTACTAGGAGTCCTTACTAGGGTCACCCTCATTGGTTCCAGGAAGTTTACACTGTTCTAGATTTCAACATCACCCCCATATGCCACCAATTCCGGTCACCTCTCCCAGTACTGTCTCCCTCCACCCCGCCCGATCCTTCCTGTTCCCATCTCCACCTGGCCCCAGTCCACCACAACAATCTATTTTATTTCCCCTTTCTAGGGTAACCCTTGGGCCCTCCTTGTCACTTAGCTTCTCTAGGTCTATGGATTATAGCATGATTATTATTTACTTAACAGCTAATGTCCACTTATAAGTGAGTACATACCATATTTGTCCTTTTGAGTGTAGGTTACCTCACTCAGGATGAAGTTTTCTAGTTCCATCCATTTGCCTACAAATTTCATGATGTCATTTTTTTAACAGCTCAGTAATTCTTCTTTGTATAAATGTACCATATTTTCTTTATTCATTCTTCAGTTGAGAAACATCTAGGTTGTTTCTAGTTTCTGGCTATTATGAATAAAGCCACTGTTAATATTCTGACCCGCCCCTTGAAATCCTGCCCCTTGGCACTGCCCTGCATCCTGATGTAAAAACCTCATTTTAAGGAAAAACTTCTCCTCTTCCTCTCTCTCTTCTGCTCTCTTTCTTCCCTGCCATGAGGTGTGCACACCTCCACTTTTCCTCTCTTCTTGTCTCTTCCTCTCTCTTCTTTCTGTCTTTCTGTCTCTTTATCTCTATATTACAATAAACTCTTTCAGAGCAGATGCAGTGCCTGGGTTGTGAATGAATGTCCACCACCATCACCATGCCTTCATGGTGTGTCTCACCCGCCACCCACCACTGCAGCTGCCCAGCATGCCAGCATGTTTCCTTGCACACATGGGATACCCTGGCCAGCCAGGGTCCCCCGCATGCATATATCATAACATTGGTGCTAGTGACTCGGCAAAGGTCCTCCTGCTGCATTCCTCCTGCTTACTGGTATTCTGAGACACACTGCCCTGGAACCTTCAACACTCACTTCATCCAACACCATCTTAATCAGAAAGCTTCTCCCCCTTCGGTAAGCCTCCCTTTTGGCCATTTTGCCACAACTGAGGATTTGCTTGTCTCTCTCAATTGTGGTGCTGGCACCATGAATCTTTTGGGCTTTAAGCCCCCCAGGTCTTGTCCCATTGTGACAGCATATGGAGACAGCTTGTGCCCACTCAATTCCATTGGCTATCTTACGCCGTTATCATTGGTCCTCGCTGACCCTCTGGGATGCTAGAGGTCAGTCTGCTTGACCTTAATACCTCATTGTGGAAAATTCACCTACCCTCTCCTATCTTGGCTTCATTGCTATGCTTGGAATCAAGCCACTTCTTCCTCCGGCAGCCCATGGACTAGCCGCAGAAATGTCTGTTCACTTGACTGTATTTCTGCTGCTGCTGCTACCACCACTCATGCTGTTGGGTCAAGCCAGGCAGAGTGTAGCCCCCTGTCCCCACCAAGGTGGCTCACACCATGCTGCAGCCTGAGGGGGGGTCCCCTGCACTGCTACTCTGTTTCCCATTCCCTTCCGTAGCACCACCTCTGAGCTCCAATGCATTAACCATAGAAGTTTCCCAAAAAACTTTTCTCCATCTTTCTTTCACAAAGTATTTCTTATGTGTGAATGGAAATGTATGATTGATATGGCCATCTATTGTAGAGTTTTCCTGCCTGGCCCACAGTCAGGACAAATCTCTCTCACCTGCCAGTCCCACAGCTACTCAGACCCGACCAAGTAAACACAGAGACTTATATTGGTTACAAACTGTATGGCCGTGGCAGGTTTCTTGCTAACTGTTCTTACAGCTTAAATTAATCCATTTCCATTAATCTATACCTTGCCACATGGCTCGTGGCTTACCGGCATCTTCACATGCTGTTTGTCATCATGGCGGCTGGCAGTGTCTCTGACTCAGCCTTCCACTTCCCAGCTTTATTCTCCTCCTTGTCCCGCCTATACTTCTTGCCTAGCCACTGGCCAATCAGTGTTTTATTTATTGACCAATCAGAGCAACACATTTGCCATACAGAACATGCCACAGCACTTCCCTCCCCCCCTTTTTTTTTCAAAAAGGAAGGTTTTAACCTTAACAAAATTAAAATTACATATAATTTGGGAATTTGGGCGTAGCTTCTCTTACTACTTCCTGCTGGAGGGGGGCACTGTATCTTATAGAGACACAAAGAAAATTTTAGGATTATGGAATAGTCCATGAAGGTATATCATCTGAGCCAGTTGCCTTGAAACCATTCTGGATGTTGGATCATCTGGGCCATGGTGTCATCAGAGACCTTTCAGGGGGTCTTGGCTGGTCAAACCTGATGTATCTTAATCTGGAACAAATCCATAGCCTCTGGCTTTCTGTGGGAACAAAAGCAGAGTCTCCTTTCCAAAGCAACATATCCTTATATCCAAATTTTGAAGTCAAGGTACCTTTAAAATATACATTTTGGCATAACTCAACAGCTTTTACAATCAAATGTTTTTCTGCAGTTAAAAATCCCAAAGACAACACAATTCAGATTCTCTGTGTAATATTCATCTTTATGTGGCTTATTTTTTATATTAATTTTACTGTCCCTTTAAAGACTTTATTTTTTAAAACTATGTATTTGTTTATTTAATTATTTATTTTTTGGTTACAAACTGTATGGCCGTGGCAGGCTTCTTGCTAACTGTTCTTATAGCTTAAATTAATCCATTTCCATTAATCTATACCTTGCCACATGGCTCGTGGCTTACCGGCATCTTCACATGCTGTTTGTCATCATGGCGGCTGGCAGTGTCTCTGACTCAGCCTTCTACTTCCCAGCTTTATTCTCCTCCTTGTCCCGCCTACACTTCCTGCCTAGCCAATGGCCAATCAGTGTTTTATTTATTGACCAAACAGAGCAACACATTTGCCATACAGAACATCCCACAGCAATCTATATTTCTTTCTGACTGACTTTTAAATGACTTTTAAATTTCTTAACTTTTCAGTTTATTTGGAAAAAAAAATACATGACCACGTTGTCAGTCGCCATATTTGATAAGGGCTGTCATGTGGTAAGGCAGACACCATCTTTGCCAAGATCAAAGTGGGACAGGTCATATGACCTCACTGCCATCTTTACTAAGGCACCAGGAAGTCACTTCCTGATTCAGTTATGGGAGGGGCACCCGGCGCTCAGGCCATCTGTATGGGAAGAGGTCAGGAAATTGCCTTGCACCATGCATTTTACCATTGTTTTATGGGCTGAGGAAAGTCCTCTGGTCTTGGCCTGGTGCTCCCCAGCTGCCACTCTCAGGTTTGAGCAGGTGGGGCCTGAGACATATCCTCTCCACATGCTGGCGATATAGCCAACTTGCCTGTTCATTTCATTGCCTGACTCAGTTGTGGGTGAGGGGCAGCACGCTCCTATGCTGGGATAATGTAGCAGCAGTAATGCTTAAGAGATTTTAAATCTTTTTGAAATGCCATGTATTTATTTTTGATATTACAAGAAGACATTTGAGAGATCTTGAACCTTTTCTTGGGAGCAGTTTTTAGGTCTCTTGATAAATGATTCAGGATATAAATACCAGTTATACATACTTTTTAACACAAATCTGTAATTCTGCTAGAACTCAAGGGTATGAGTCTACTTCTGCTGTTTTGCAGATACCCACTGTCTGTTCTACGATATGGATTTCAGTACTGATAGATAATACTAATTTACCTAAAACTTTTATTCCCTTTATAAAATAAAAATTCATATTAACTTCACAGGATCAAAAGAAATCATTCGATGGATCCACTTCTCAGAGATCAAACGAGCTCCAGATAAATGAGTTTTCACTTTCCTCACCTGTCTGTTCCCGAAGATGGTATTTCTCTCCCTCCTGGTCTCCCTTTCCCAATCACTAAGACCGTGGGCCAGAAGGCTCCAAATAAATTAATAAATGTTAACTCCTGTCTCTAGTCTGTATTTCAGCAGGCTGGCAGAAACATCGAGCAGCAGTTGTGGACCACAACCTGTAGTGCTTTCCCTGTGGATGCCAGCAGAGACTCTTGTCTGTGTGATGTGGTCTAGCCCAGCCAAACATAATTATTTCCTTTCTCTACAGCCAGGTCAGATGACCACATCTAATACAATGCCCCATTTCCTGGTTCCCTCCTCACTGCTGACCAGCCAGAGTCCTGACCACCTGTGCCACGTTTTAGCTTGAAGCAGCTATGGAGAACACATCATCCTGTGCTCCGTATTTCCAGGACAGGCTTCGGGTCTGGGTTAAGGATGGAACCCCTGGCATAGGGGACTGAATTGGCTACTGAATGAGCATTGGTATACCAGGAAACTGGACCCAATATTGTCAGTTGATATTTATTGGCTACAATGGTCCTCAATAGGGTGGGACACTTGACCTTCTTTATACAGAACCAGGTATTGTATGACTTTAGGAAATTATTATTTCTATATAAATCATTCAGGATGGCATTTCTGGTCCACTGAGAGGGTCCTTTTCCTCTTCTCAGAGGGTCCTTTTCTCAGAGTTGGGCTGCACCCTGACTCACAAGCCTGTTTTCTCCTGTTCCCATTCGGCCTTGGGATCTTTCCCTGTCACTCTTCTTTGCCTTCTCAGGAGACAGCAAGTCCTAGCCTTATGGAAGCTGCTAACATATAGGAGACTTAGGGAATACTAGCTGATAGTCAGCCATTTATGTCTAATAGACAGGCAGTCCTCAAGTGCTCAGAGATCTGCAGAATATGGCATTTAAAATGTTAATAAAAAAAACTTATTATAACAGACAGAGACTCCCAGATCCTAACAGTGACCCAAGGTCTCTGAAGAAGATGTCTCCATCTGGATGATGGCAACACTCACCTCTGGGCAAATTGCCCAAATGTAACACTTGCCACCAGGACCTGGCCCAGACTGTGGACAAACAGCAGGACATCAGGGAATTGATTGCACCCCTTTTGCCTAGACAAAATAAGATCAGTTTTTCCTACATCCCTCTTCCATGGGAAAACTCCCACCTTATGGTCCTGATAGGTTGAAGACTGATGCTGTTCTGATACTTCTGCCTACAATGATGTGGAGACCTGGGTATGGCTAACTGTGACTGGTCCCTGTCATTTTTAACAGATTCAAAAGCTGCTTGGTCTGCACTCAGATATGATTTATCCTTCTCAGATCTCTGATTCCATTTGACGACCAGGCTTTGCTTCAGCTGCTTTCTCAGTTCTCTATATAAAATTCACAGGTCCCCCTCTCCTAGGACTACTGCTAGGTCTATACATAATTTACCTGTACAGACAGGTAAATTCACAAACTTCATGGTACAGGTTTCAGATACAACTTCAGGGGTTCAAAGTTTTAAATGCAGTTTTGATAAACTAATACAACATTGACTACAAACGGTTTTTACGAGTCCTTAAATTTCTATGGATTTTTAACCCTTTTGCTATGATAAAAATCTATTCCAGCTGTCTTACAGATACCTACAGGTTCCTGGGGGAAGTTCTGCTACTGTATCAAGAAATCTTGTCTGATGAAAACTAACCATCTCCAGAGCCCATTTCTGATCCCATCTATTTTTGAGCATATTTTGCAGATTCACTGTTCCTGCCTGACCTCCAGAGACACCAGAAATGCCGTGGCTTCTGTACTGCTAATTTGGCATGCCATTCCCCTCAAGCTCCTAGAACACCACTGGAGCAGGAATCTTAAAAGTTCTTATTAATAAAATCAAACCCGAGGCCAGTTATTGGGGTCAATGCTGGAAGATCAGAGAGACAGAACAAGCCACAGCTACCTCACCTCGCCGTATCCTCAGCTGGTCCTGTTTCCGCAGACTGGAAGCCTCTGAGTCCTCATCCAGAATGGGTCTCAGCTGAACTGCTGCTAGAAGCCTGAAAGCTTAACCAGCCAAATGCTTAACCAGGTCAAATACTTCTAGTTCCTGTTCCTCATGCCTTATATACCTTTCTGCTTTCTACCACCACTCCCTGGGATTAAAGGCATGAATCACCATGCCTGGCTGTATCCTTGAACACATGGATTTCTGCCTCTGGAATGCTAGGATTAAAGGTGTGTGCTACCACTGCCTATCCTCTATGTTTAATATTGTGGCTGTTCTGTCTCTGATCACAGATAAGTTTATTAGGGTGCACAATATTTTGGGGAACACAATACCACCACACCTGTACTTTATCCTTGCTCAAGATTTTCCCTTTCCATCTTCCCCTTGGTTTTGTCTAGTAAAACATATTGATCCACTTGGGCTGCACACTTGAGCCTTTATTTTGCTATTAAGTGGTTTTCTACAACTTAGTGAAAGAAGGTGGGAAATGAAAAGGTGTCCTAGAGCAATCAGGTCTGAATCTCTGTTTCCTGCCTGCAAACAATGAAAGTAGGAGAGAGGTTGCAACTTTTTTTTTTTTTAATTTTGAGACAGAGCCTCACTCTGTAGCCCTGATTAGCTTGGAACTCACTATTTAGACTGAGCTGGCCTCAAACTCAGAGAAATCCACGTGCCTCTGCCTCCTGAGTGCTGGGATTAAAATTGTGCACCACCATGCCTAGCTGAGTAACATATTTTCTTTTACTATTTTGGTGGAGTTTTTCTGAGGGTCAAAAGTCAAAAGAGTGGAAATCATCCAAGAATAAAGAGAGGGTGTGCTCTTCTTTGGGCTAAGAGGAGGTCCTTTCAGTTTCATCTAATGGTCCCTAGGTGATGACTGAGAGTCAGGTCTTTTTTAAAGGTTTATTTATTTTATTTTATGTGTATGGGTATTTTGCCTACATGCACAGATATATGCACCACACACATGCCTGTGTAGCCCATTTTGGATTATTTAGTTTGTTAATGTCTTGTTTCTTGAGTTCTTTATATATTTTGAATACTAGTCCTCCATCAGATGTGGAGCTGGTGAAAATATTTCCTATTCTATAGGCCACCATTAAAAACAGAAGGGACATTGCCAAATTTATTTTATGAGGCCAGAGTCACCTTGTTACCCAAACCACACAAAGATTCAACAAAACAAGTGAATTACAGATCAATATCCCTCATGAACATTGATGCGAAAATATTCAACAAAATACTCACAAACCAAATCCAACAACACATAAAAAAGATCATCCACCATAATCAAGTAGGCTTCATTCCAGAGATACAAGGATAGTTCAACATATGAAAGTCAGTGTAATCCACTATGTAAATAAACTCAAAGGAAAAAAACCACATGATCATCTCATTAGGTGCTGAAAAAGACTTTGACAAAATGCAGCACCCCTTTGTGATAAAAGCATTGAAGAGATTAGGGATACAAGGGACATACCTAAACATAATAAAGGCAATTTACAGTAAGCCAGTAGCCAACATCAAATCAAATGGAGAGAAATTAAAAGCAATTCCACTAAAATCAGGGACAAGACAAGGCTGTCCACCCTCTCCATATCTATTCTATATAGTACTTGAAGTTCTAACTAGAGCAATTAGACAACTAAGGAAGATCAAGGGGATGCAAATTGGAAAGGAAGAAATCAAAGTATCTTTATTTGCAGATGATATAATAGTATACATAAGCAGCCCTAAAAATTCTACCAGAGAACTCCTACAGCTGATAAACACCTTCAGTGAAGTGGCTGGATACAAGATTAACTCAAATAAATTAATAGCCTTCCAATATACAAATGACAAATGGGCCAAAAAAGAAATCATGGAAACCATCCTTCACAATAGCCATGAACAATATAAAATATGTTTGGGTAACCCTAACTAAGCAATTGAAAGACTTGTATGACAAAAACTTCATGTCTTTGAAGAAAGAAATAGGAGAAGTTTTCAGAGGATGGAAAGATCTCCCATGCTCATAGATCAGCAGGATTAACATAGTAAAAATTACCATCCTGCCAAAAGCAATCTGCAGATTCAACACAATCTCCTTAAAAATCCCAACACAATTATTTACAGACTTTGAAAGAACAATACTCAACTTCACATGGAAAAACAAAAAACCCAGGGAAGTTGAAATAGTCCTAAACAATAAAAGAACTTTTAGAGACATCAACATCCCTGATAGTAAGCTGTACTACAGAGCTAAAGTTATAGAGACCCCATGGTATTGGCATAAAAAACAGACATGTTGATCAATGCAATCCAATTGAAGACCCTGATGTTGCAAGAATTCTAATTGGTCTTATAATAAAAACCCAGAGCCAGATGTTGGGGTAAATGCTGAAAAATCAGAGGAAACATGCCATAGCCACTTCTCACCTCACCAACTCCTCAGCCAAAAGGGGAAGATCCTGTCTCCGCAAAATCCTCACTGAATGCCCCTGAGTCCTCAGCCAGAAGGGCACAGAACTCCTGTCTCCTCCCGCCTTATATTCCTTTCTCCACCCAGTCATATCACTTCCTGTCTCAGCCTTTCTAGTGCTGGGATTAAAGGCATGTGACCTCCAAGTATTGGGATTAAAGGTGTGAGCCATCACCACCTATGGAGTACCCAGGGGTCCAGGAGTTTAGCTACATCCGGCGTGGGATATCTGAGGGGAAAAAAAATCTATGTACACTATGTTCTTATGTCTGTTAACTTTATTCCTCTAAGACAAAATTCTATCAATACAGCTATAGCTCTGACATGCATTTAAGGCAGGAATAATTCTAGACAAACCAAGCCCTTTACTCATCTACTTTATTTCTCTGGGATGAAATCATGTCTACATAGCTTCAGTTCTATCCAGCTCCCTAGCTCATAGTCCTGCTAACAACTAAATTTTTACGCTTCCAGCCTCATCTTTATCCTCTGTATCCTCTTTCTCCGTCTCTGCTACTCTCTACTCCTGGCACTCAGAAAACTCTACCTGAAATCCTCTTACCCTCTAAGGAACCTCTGTCTTCCTCTCTTCTTTATCACCATGCTGTTCTGTCTGTTTCTACAGAAAATGCCTGCCCTTTCTTTCCTTGGGCACTTGGTTCTCTGCCTCCTCAGGAATGTTATTCTACCTCTCACCTTGATATGTAAAAACCTCTTTTTTTTGGTCAGTTGCTCTGGAGAGCTGCTAGGCCTTGGGTCAGAGGAATGGTCTGAGCTTCATTTGCACAAGAAGCAAAGCTATGCATCTCTGGCCAGCTTGTCTTTGCTTAGGTGACCTTATCCTGCAGGTAAGTTACCTAGTTCAGCAGGTCTGAAAATATTTGGCCACACAAGAATTTCATAGCAGAAGACAGCTGGAATATTAAAGGCTGGATAGCACCAAATATTTGTAATAAATAGCTTTCCTCTTGACAGATCCTTGGCCAGTCAAGGTATAGCTTTAATACACAGCTGAATTCTATAATATGTTCTTGCAGCCTGCAAGAACCACCCAGCTCTGTTTCTCTTTTAGACTGAATTAATCTCATGTATTCTAGAGTAGCCTTGGACTCACAGAGATCTCTCTGTCTCTGCCTCCTGAGTACTAGGATTAAATGTGTGTGACACTATTGCCTAGCCTCTATGGCTAACTCTGTGGCTGGCTCTGCCCTCTGATCCTGAGGCAAGCTTCATTGTTCGAGCATATACAAAGTATCACCACATTTCTCCTTTTTTGTCTAAAATTTTAAGTTTATAACTAATATAAGAAAAACTATATACAATAAGTATAGTAACTATATATAATATATACAATCAAGAATTACATTAACAATGTCCCGTCCATTAACAATTGACAAATTCAGAGAAAATACTCCATTCTTTATTGGGTCCAAAGTGTTGTACCTAGTTCACTTCCTATCTAACTTGTTACCAACCAAAAACTATCTTTTGATGTCTTTCAAACTTACACACTTTACACCTCTTTATGGAGTTTCTTTTCTGTATTTGTTAACAAGGAAAACTATAACTATCTAGTCTTCAACTCCATCAGAGACGGGAGAAGGAAATAATATTACCCGAGTGAAGAGAAAGTGCAAGCAAGCAACTTCCAAAAAATATGAGAAATGACAGAAATAGCTGGCTGCCTGGACAGTCACCCAAAGTTCCTCTGCAATGTTGGGGCATCCATCTTTAGCCTACAGGTCTAGAACATCTGACAGATTTTTATGTGAAAGGTATTCTGAAGGACTGTCCTACCTTGTCTTGGCAAAGTTTGGAAGTTCTTTCGTGTCCTGCTTGAATAATTTGGACAGCATACTGTCAGCAATTGAGGCAAGGGTACTTTTTTGCCCAGTGGCTAACTTTTGCCACAAAGAAAGTAAACTCCATAAGGAGTTTCTTCAATGCCCATCATCTTATCTGAAGTAGATTGGTGCTTCCAGGAGCAGACATATATCGTTGTCATTAAAAAAAAAAAAGAACCTATATTATTAAAACATCTTAAATGCCATATTCTGTAGATCTCTGAAATGTTTGAAGATGACCTCTCTATCTAAAAATATATCTCTGCTTGACCTTGAAAACATGCCTAATATGACTACAAGTTTGATTGTAATTGATGACTAACTACTAAACTGTCTTTCTTTATATTCTAATTAGTTGATAATAATAACTTTAAAGGTCTAGAAATTTGTGCTACATTGTTAAATGAGCTGTATAGATACAATACCTTGAATAAGATTAGAAATGTATGTACAGTATGTTCTAACAAAAATAATCTCAAATTTGTATCAATATACAAAATTTGTATACAATATACAAAAGTCCAATCCAATGTAAAATATTTAAAACTAGTAGTTGCTTTTTCAAAGTAGATTCAATAATCTGTCTTTTTATCATATCATATCTGTATTCTCCTTTTTTTCTTTTTTCTTTTTCAAAACAAGAACCCTGATTCTCCTTTGTTTAGCTTTTTTCCTGACCATTACCAATAACAACTTATAACCAACCACCCTAAACAATGACAAATATCCATAACCATTGACTGATCAAAAACCATCCACCCCATCTATTGGGAATGTGGGCATTGTGTTCTTAAAATTACTTCCTGCAGTGGTATATTTAGGGGATCCTGAAAAGAAAAATTGGGTCAATTTTCAAGTCCTGGGAGAGGTAGCTGAATTATTTGTTGTTGTTCAGTCTCTGCATAATGGCAAAGTGCAGGGCTTGTCTCAAGTTGTGGCTAGAATAGTCTGTGAGGCTGGATCATCCCAGGTAGCCACCTCAAAATTGTCCTGAGCAGTTTGTAGCACAAAGCTCATCTTTAGGTGGTGTTTTTCAGCTTACTGGCATTATCATAGTCCATGTGGAATCATTGCTGTGGGGCCCCAACATTCTTTTGGAGACTTCAAAGATTGCTGTTCTTTAATTGCTATAGGAAAGAGTTTCCTCCATGATGACAGTAAGTGACTGAACCAAATTTGACATGGGGGCCTGCTAATGGCCCCTCAAAGCATTTCCCAATGGCAAAAGGTTGCCTTGACTGTCCTTTTTAAATCTACATTCATTAGTCCAATGCCTGCCTCTGCCACACCTCTGCATAATCCAGAAGGGAGGGGCATTCTGTTGGGATTATTCTTAGCAAAAACATTGTTTCTAGGAATGCCTTTTTTACAGTCCCTTTTTAGATGACCTTGTTTATCACAATTGAAACATTTGACATTTCAAATTTTCTTCAAATTTCTGGAAATCATCTCTCCTATCCAAGCATCATTATGGTTATGAGATTCAATATTGATTGTATCTCTGATCCATTCCTCCAAGGGATCTTGCCTTTAAAGGCCTAATTATCCTTTTGCATTGTGCATTAGCATTTTCAAAAGCCATCTATTCAATTATTATTTGTCTAGCTTCTAAATTTGGTATTATTCTATTTACTGCTGAAGTCAATCTTTGTAAGAAATCAGTAAAGGTTTCTTTTGGGCCCTGTATAACTTTTATAAGTGACTCAATTTTCTTTCCTACTTCTTCAATTCTTTCCCAAGCATTCAAGGCTGATACACAGCATAAAGCCAGGATGTGGTCATCATATACAGAATGCCTTTCTACATTAGCATAATCTCCCTCCCCAAGAAGTTGGTCTTGGGAGAGATCAATACCTCTAGCCCTACTTCATTGTTCAGTGGTCATAGCCTCATCCTTCCACATGTCCTCCATTTTAATTGGAGACCAGCCTCCAAGACTGCTTAACCAAACCTCTCCAGTCTTGAGGGATAATTCTATTACAAGTTGACCACAAGTTTAACATCCACTTCACAAAAGGTGAGTGCATGCCATATGAGACTATCACTTCCTTGAATCTCATCAAATCTAACATTTGCACAGGAGTCCATTCAGCTCTTACACACTCTGGGGGATATGTATCATTTGGCAGTTCCTATAAGGTTACTGGATAAATTAAGGTTGGTTGTTTAAAAGCCTTAGGGTGTTTCTCTGTAACCTTATAATGCAATGTTGAGATTGGAGAAAGCATCTAGCATCAATGACTGAAATGTGTAGATGCTGCCTATCCTGGGACATGGACACCTGCATTGCTAGAGCTCACTCCTGGCACTGCCAAATCTTGATTCTCTACTTTCTGTGTGTCTACAAGCTAGTGTGGATTTACTGCTGTGGATATAACAAAAAGTTCCAGCCTAATAAAGCAATCAGGACTCTGAACTACTCTAATTCATAACCTCTTCTCTGCCTCTCACTTGCAAAGTGTAGTAGGTTTGTAAGAAGAGTCAGACAACCTATAAATTATTGAAATTTTGATTGTGTTATGGTAAAAGGAAAAAAATAGAGGAAAAACAAAACTGTACTTTGTAGCTAGAGTTTTCCTGCCTGGCCCACAGTCAGGACAAATCTCTCTTACCTGTCAGTCCCACAGCCGCTCAGACCCGACCAAGTAAACACAGAGACTTACACTGGTTACAAACTGTATGGCCATGGCAGGCTTCTTGATAACTGTTCTTATAGCTTAAATTAATCCATTTTCATAAATCTATACCTTGCCACATGGCTCGTGGCTTACCGGCATCTTCACATGCTGTTTGTCATCATGGCGGCTGGCAGTATCTCTGACTCAGCCTTCCACTTCCCAGCTTTATTTTCCTCCTTGTCCTGCCTATACTTCCTGCCTAGCCACTGGCCAATCAGTGATTTATTTACTGACCAATCAGCAACACACTTGACATACAGACCATCCCACAGCAGTACTTTCAGCCATCTTCCATGAAAATTTAAAAACTGGAAAACTAAGTCTATCTTGAATTTAGTTGCTCATCACTTTAAGTTGAGGTTGAGGTTGTAGTCAAAGGGTAAGTTTCAAGGCTGGAGGATGGCTCAGTTGGTTATATTCCTGCTGTGCAAGCTTAAGGACCTGAGTTTGGATCCCTGGCACCTGTGTAAATAAGCCAGACACATAGCCCCATCTGTAACTCAGTGCTGTAGCTTATTGGCTGGTCAGTCTAGCCAATTGGTGAGCTCAGCTTAAGTGAGATATCTATCTCAAAAAACAAGGTACAGAGGCATCAAGGAAGACCCAGTGTTGACCTGTAGCCTCCAATCTCACAAACATGCACATGTGCACATACATACTCACATGAACATGTACATATACCACACACGTATACTTACAAACACACAGGCTTGTATCAAAGAACCACGAAGGCTCTGTAGTCAGGTAAGGATGCAAATTATATGTATGTTAATGTACATATGCCTATGGAATCATTGACAGAATTTAAAACAACAGAAATAAAAGTCAACAATATAGTACTTTGTAGAAAGTGCCTTTCATACAGTAAATATTTCATTCACCTGAAAAGTCCTGTGTGTTAGGATCTGCCTTAGTTAAGTTCCTATTGCTGTGAAGGGACACCATGACCATGGCAACTCTTAGAAAGAAAAACATTTCATCAAAGTGGCAGCTTGTGGTTTCAGAGGTTAGTTCACCCTTGTGGGGAGCATGGCAGCCAGAAATATGGCAGTGTGCAGGCAGACATGGTGCTAGAGAATTGTACATCTTGATCCAAAGGCAGCAGAAAGTGAACTGAGTGTCTAACTGGGAGAAGCTTGAGCAAATGAGACCTCAAAGCCTGCCCCCCAACTTCCTCTAACAAGGCCACATCTACTCCAACAAAACCACACCTCCTAATAATACCACTCCTTTTGGGGGCCATTTCTTTCAAACCACCACAGGACCCATGATTGTCCTCATTTTATAAGTGAAGAAGGGAGCAGTAGAGATTTTGGCTCAAAGTCTGATGAACAAAAGACAGAGCCAGAATTTGAACCCAGTGATTGGACTATAGAGTGCTGTGGAATGTCGTTCTGTATGCTATGAATGTGTGTTGCTCTGATTGGTTGATAAATAAAATGCTGATTGGCCAGTAGCCATGCGGGAAGTATAGGTGGGATAATCAGACAAGGAGAATTCTGGGAAGAGGAAGGCTGAGTCAGGTATCACCAGCCAGACACAGAGGAAGCAAGATGACAAGGCAGAACTGAGAAAAATTAACAAGCCATGTGGCTAAACATAAATAAGAATTATGGGTTAATTTAAGTGTAAGAGCTAGTCAGTAATAAGTCTGAGCTAATGGCTGAGCAGTTATAAATAATATTAAGCTTCTGAGTGATTATTTTATAAGTGGGCCACAGGACTGCAGGGGCCTGGTGGGACACTGGAAACTTCTAGCTATAGTAGAGGCCATGGTGGTAATCAGTCTGTTACACTGTCATTCATCAGATTAGATGTGTTCATTTTCTGAACTTGGAACATCTTTTATCACAGGCCATTTATAATAAATGTATGCTTACACTAAGAAATACAAATACATAAATAAAAACATAAACACCTGAAAGTATCTAATTCTGCTTTGGAAAACATTACCTTTTTATTGTGTATTACCTTGTACCTCAAATCCTTAACATAACTTTACAGATTCAGTCATTTTGCCTTTAATAACTAATTATGAAGTTGTAAAACCTCAAAAGTGTTCATCATCAGTCATAGATTTTAGCTACACCTTGGTGATATTTTAAAAGCATGCTGTATTTATGATTATATCTGGTGTTGGTACTCTACAGTTCTGTTCACTCACCAGGAGATCACCCAAGGAAACACATAATTTTCTTACTGTGCATAAATCTGGTGGGCACATGACAAGTGTGCAGGTTTTAAGGCATCCTGGATTCAGCCCTCAACTCTTCTTTTTGTTGGTCTAATAGCCATGGCTATAACTTACCCATTAAAATCTCAGTTTCTTCCCTTCTGAGATGAGTGTGTAGCAGCAAAAGGGAAAATGTAATCAAATTTCCCCTTTCAGTTTCTGACTCAATGTCAATGTCCCAAAAATGTTTGACTGGATGAACAAATGAATTATTAATGTGGTTTTATGAAAGTATGTTGGTCTGTAGGTACCTCTTTCTATCCCAGTGTTCATTGACATACTCTTTATTAGGTGGGGTCCTTATAGACCACTGTCTATGTAGTTCCTGGTTTTCTCTGTTCCTACCACCTTAGTTCAGTATTGTATCTATAAGCACTGGTTTGTTAGTTGGAAACAGAATTAAAGAATGCCAGTGTTGAAGAGGTCAGTTGGGCAGCCCACCCCTTTCTCTGAAAGTGCGTTATTGTGGGCCAACACAGTAAGGCAGAAGAAGACACACATTCAGCATGAGCACCTCCTGGGGCTGAACCCTGGCTCTACTGCTTGACAGTTGTTCAAGTTCTGAACATTCCTAAGCCTCGATTTCTTTATCTATAAAACCAGGACAGTAATAAAACAACCCCAGAGCTCATATAAATTGAAGATGATTCATGCAAAATGCTGCCTTGATATCTAGGACATGTAAATAGTGAACAATCAATCCATAAACACTTCTTTTTATAGAGGAAGAAAGCCAAGGACAGACAAGATAATTGTACAAGGTCATGGTATCAGCTGATGGCGATGGCCAGTCTCTGACTTTGAGTCCCCTCTACTGAACAACAAGTGTCATTAGATTTCATATGTTCTAGGAATTGCTCTTTGCATGCTTTTTCCTGCCCCAAGATAGCTCTCTCCATGAATGCTGAAGGCAGTTAGACTGGGGAGGGCAAAATTAAAAACCAGACCAAGTCTTTCTTGTTCTGCTGTGATTTGATATTTAAATCTATGAATACAAAGGTGCTTGCTAAGGGGATGACAGCAGGAAGAGAAGTGTGGAAGTGCACGGACACGATCCTCATATGTGCCCTCATTAGGAAGTCAGCAAGATGATGGGGAGGTGGAAAGAAGACTGTTAGGGTATCAGTGAAACAGAAACAGCAGGTGGGGTTTGTGGTGTCCTGGAGCTGGGAACAAGGCTGCAGGGAGGGAGGAAATGGGCAGAGCAAAGGAAATGGAAGCATTGTTAAGCTTTATCCTTTAGTGAGTGATAGGAGATGGGGTCCAACACAAAAGGAGGATTAGCCTTTGTGGAGAGCAAGGTATGAAGAAAGAGTAGGAGGGTGGTGTGTGAGGAGCTCAGAGACTGGGCGCTGGGAGCCTGTGGGAAGATGCTTCTGCTTGCTTGTTTTCTTCTTGACACAGGAAGCAAAATCATCAGCCAAGAGGATTGGTGGGCAAGGGTTTGATTAGATGGAGGAAACTATGAAGTGTGGACCAGGAACATGGCAAATGAATGCCCATTGGGCATTTTTAGAGTCTATTTAGTTTGGTAATCACATATCCTAAGTGAAACAGCATAGTTGGTGAATTTTCCCAGGCACAGATGCCAGCAGGAACTTAACTAGAGTCATAGCATCTTTGGAGGTTCCTTGTCTCATAATGTCATGTCAGGGCTCCTCCTTTTTAAAAAAATATATTTTTAATTTAATTTATTTATATACTGTGGTGATATTGTGTTCCCCAAAATACTGTGCACCCTAATAAACTTATCTGAGGTCAGAGAACAGAACAGTCACTAGATATAGAGACCAGAAAATGGTGGCATACACGCCTTTAATCCTATCACTTGGGAGAAGTAATGGGAGTTTAAAGCCACACTAGAAACAGCCAGGCATAGTGACTCATGCCTTTAATCCCAGGAAGGTGAGGTAGCCGTGGCTTGTTCTACTTCTCTGATCTTCCCGCATTCACCCCAATCCCTGGCTCCAGGTTTGTTTTTATTAATAAGAACTTTTAAGATTTGTGCTACAGCCGGGTGGTGGTGGCGCACGCCTTTAATCCCAGCACTCGGGAGGCAGAGCCAGGCAGATCTCTGTGAGTTCAAGGCCAGCCTGGGCTACCAAGTGAGTCCCAGGAAAGGCGCAAAGCTACACAGAGAAACCCTGTCTCGAAAAACCAAAAAAAAAAAAAAAAGATTTGTGCTACAATATACTATTTTCTTTCTCTGTTTTTACCCTACAGGTCCATTGTGCATATATTATGGCTTCTGGTTTAATGTTTTTATGGGATTCCTGAGTGTACAAACAAGTGAGTTTCTGTCTCTTGGGCTCTTTTCCTTCTCTTTGTTTTGTCCAATTACAACGTGTTATTTTTGATTTATCTTATTATATTTTATTTTATTATTATCCCATAGAAATCTGTTTGTTTTCTAATGAGAGACAGAAAGAGGGTAAATCTGGATGGAGGGGAGGAGGGGACGAGCTAGGAGGAGTAGAGGGAAGGGAAATCATAATCAAGACATGTGAGGAAAAAAAGAGACTATTTCAGTGAAAGGAAGTGATGTCTACATCTTATTTGTGTTACTGCAAACGTCTCATCAGCTGTGTCCCTCTGCCGTCAGTCTTCTGGGACCTCACATTTATGCTGAACAGTTGTAGAATCGGTGTCTCCAGCTCAACCTCTCAGCCACCACCGTGTTACCTTGTGTATTACTCTTGCCCGACCTTAGTCCATTCTCAATGCTGAAGCCAACCTAAGTTAGTCAGTCTCACTTTTCTGCCTTCCCATCTTACCTCAGAGTAAAAGTCAAATCCCTTCTGCTTGTTTCCACCACGATCTGCCGCATGCTAAATGTGTTATCCTCCGCTGCCTCTCTAACAATTGTAGGAGAACTGTCCATACAGTCAATCCAGTATCAATAAAGTTTCCTTGAATCAAAGGACAGAGTCAGCAATTGGCTGACGGGGGATTAGCCATAAAGTTCTTGGAGGACTTAGGAGGGTGGCTAGAGAGGACAGGAAGAGAGGAGAGAGGAGTTCTGGGGAATTTCTAGTGGTTTGGGGAAAATGTAGAGAGAGGATCAGCCAATCACTCTGCTTTCCTTGGATTTTTCAGGTCATTATTTCAATTTCTGATTCTCGAGATTTTATTATACTGGAACAAATCAGGTAATTGTTGCATCTGACAGCCGCCTCTGGCGCCCAACAGGTGGCACTATTAAACCATGCCGAGGTGGTAAACCCATCCCGCCACCCCGACTGCTGCAGCAGCGGCCAGCGTTCTCTCCCTTCCCACAGACCCTCCACACCTGGTTTTCTGTTTATCCCTTGCAATTTCTCAACAGCAGCCTTCTGCTGCTGCCCGCCCCTGGCCCCAATATGCCTCTGGGGTTAGTCACCCTACCACCAGCCAGTGCCCTCACTTCCTGCCATGTGGGCCTTTCTCCCCAGAATGCCAACCCAGGCCAGCTCAACCAGTTCGAGACCGTCTTGCGGCTCAGGCTCTTACTGATGCTGCCACTGCCACAAGCCTCCAAGGGCCCGGGTGTGCCCAGTCTTGCAGTGGTAGCCAATGGAGTAACGCCCAGTCAGCCACCCCTGCCAATGATGGCAGATAGGCATTGCTATCCCACGCTGCATCTCAGCCACATGAATTTCTCCTACTGGTTTCCTTATGTTAGCTCTTCAGACAGCCCATGGCATGTGAGCAGCCACGTTGATCTCCAGCCCAAGTGTGCAATTCGTACAGCTCAGGGCACCCCTCTACATACTCTCCATGCAAGCAGCAGCAGGTGCCCACAGCCTGGCCCATGCAGCACAGAAGCAACCCGCTGAAACCAACACCTGCAACCTTGCTAATCTGGGTGCCTGGGCACTCCACTGCTACCCACCATAGTGCCACCAGTACTGTTGGCTACCCTCCTCCCACTCCCCTGATCCCTGCACATCTCGACCTATGCTGTCAGCATCATCAGATGTAGTAAGACACTTGAGTATTTTTAAACAGGGAATTAGCATATTAAAAGGTGGGGGGAGAGTATTTCCCACGTTAAGAATTGGGAGTATCACAATTCAGGGAGTTAGGACCCTGTTTACTGCTACTATGGATGGCTTGCAAATGGGAAAAAAAATAAATGATGGCATAAACAACTTAGCTGGGATTGACATAATGTCGATCATAATTATTATCAGTTTGGTAATTCATATTTTATCCTTAAAAAGTGGTTTGATAACTGTGCCAAATATGATAATTTGACTGATAAGATACAAGCTTTAGAAAGATTTACTTTTAACGAGACACAAGCCTTAGAAAAACTTACTATTGATAAGATACAAACTTTAGAAAGACTTAGTACTGGTAGGGTACAAACCTTAGAAAAAAATCTACTAATGAAAAATTTAAAAAAAATCTGACTGATAAGATACAAGCCTTAGAAGAACTTACTATTGATAAGATTCAAACTCTAGGAAGACTTTCTACTGATGAGATACAAGGCTTAGAAAGACCTACCAAAGAAGATATGAAAAGTACTCAGACACAGAGGAATTTAGAACAGAACCTTCCACACCATTGCAGTATGAAGCTAAAGAGGACTGGCTTAAGGTTGCCAAACTTAATTTATCCAGTTACCATACAGGAATGACCACAAGATTATAGGCACCCCCGAGGCTATGCAAAAATTAACTGGGATCCTGAATGTTAGATTTGAAGAGATTTAAGGAAGCAGTTGTTTTATATGGTATGTATTCACACTTTGTGAAACAGATATTAAATTCATGGGCAATTCAGGATTATTCTTCAAGACTCTAAAATAAAGAATGCTGCTCAGAGAAATTGTAAAAGGTATTATCAAGAATGGTCACAGACTGTTCAGATTGTGCATGAGCAAGGCATAACAGCTGATGAGCTTCCAAAGGTATCAACAGCTCTACCTTTAAAATGGCTGACTGACAAAGCTGTCTGGGTGGAACAGTGGCCTTTGGCATCAGAAAAATTAAAGGCCCTAGAACAGCTGGTCCAGGAGCAGCTAAATGCTCAACATATTGAAGAATGTTCTAGTCTTTGGAATTATCCTATATTTGTAATTAAAAAGAAATTTGGAAAATAGAGAATATTAACAGATTTAAGAGCTATAAATAAGGTGATTCAACAAATGGGCTCTTCACAGCCTGGAATTCCTTGCCTTTTTGTTACCTAAAGGATCCTCTATCATAGTGATTTATTTAAAAGACTGCTTTTTTACTACACCTTTACAAGAACAGGATGGAGAAAAATTTGCCTTTAGAATGCCTACTTATAATAATTCGCAGCCTGTTAAAAGGTATCAGTGTAAAGTTCTTACATAAGGAATGTTAAACAGCCCCACCTTGTCTCAATGCTTTGTATGACAGTCATTGGAAATATTTGTAAACAGTTCCTTCAATCTATAATTTACTATTATATAAATGATACCTTACTAGCTGATTCAGACTCAGTTACCTTAGAAAAAGTGTTTGAAGAAACAAAGAAAAGTTTGCCTTGTTGGGGAATACAAATTGCTCCTGAAAAAAATACAAAGAGGAGATTTTATTAATTACCTGGGATAGAAGATAGGTTTACAAAAAATTCAACTACAGAAAGTACAAATCAGGACATATCAATTATGAGCTCATCATGATTTCAAAAATTGCTGGGAGATATTAACTGAGATAAGCCCACAATCAGATTACCAACTCATGAACTAAGTAATTCAAACCTTACAAGGTGAGAAGGACATAAATAGTCCAAGAAAATTATCATCTGAGGTTGAGAAAGAATTGGCTTTGATAGAAAAGAAATCACAGGATGCACATGTGGATCTGTGGATCACTTGGATCCAGAGCTTGATTTTATTCTGGTTATGCTACCCTCTATGCACTCTGCTACAGAAATTCTTATGCAGAGAGAAGATAATATTTTTAGAGTGGATATTTTTGTCACACAAACAGAGTAAAAAATTAAATGCCTATGTAGAAGAGATTTCTGAATTGACTCTGAAAGGAAAAGTGAGACTTCATCAATTGGCAGGAATAGGCCCAGAAAAAATTGCAGTACCTTTTACTAACACTGAATTTCTTATTATGGACAGAAAATGAACATTGGCAAAGAGTGTGCAGTAATTTTTTGGGAGAGATTAGCAACAAATATCCCCAAAGCAAAAGATTTCAGTTTATAAAGAGCCCTAATTGGACTTTTCCTCACATTGTACAGGGAACACCAATTTCTGGAGCTCCTAAATTCTATACTGATGCAAACAAGGCAGGAAAGACAGGCTATACATCAGGAAATTTATGGAAAGTGGCTCAAAGCCCTTATGATTCTGCTCAAAAGGCAGAATTTTATGCTATTCTCATGGTATCATTAGATTTTCCAGAATTGGAAATCGAATATAGTTACTGACTATCAATATGCAGAAAGAGTTATTTTCCATATTGAACTGCTGAACTTATTCCAGATGATTCATAATCAACGTTGTTATATATTCAATTACAAGAAATGATAAATAGAAATCATCCCTTGTATATAACACATATCAAATCCCATAGGGGTCTACTAGGCCCTCTAGCACAAGGTAATGACGAAGTTGATCAGCTATTGGTAGGAAGTATGCTAGAAACCTCAGAATTTCTTTAGAAACACCATGTTAATAGCAAGGATTTAAAGAAAGATTTTTCTATCACTTGGCAACAAGCAAAGGAAATTATAAGGAAATGCCCCACCACCTACAAGAAGTAATCCTAAGGGTACTCAAAGAAGTGAAATTTGGCAAATGGATGTGTTTCATTTTTCTGAGTTTAGGAAATTAAAGTTGTATACCATACCAGAGATACATATTCAAGATTTTAGTGAGCAACTGCTTTGAGTTCTGAAAAGGCTAATTCTGCAATCACACATTTATTAACAGTTATGGCCATTGTTGGAATGCCTATGCAAATTAAGACTGACAATGTTCCAGCATATGTCTCTAGTAAAATTAAACAGTTTTTTTGCATATTATAACATAATGCATATTGCAGGTATACCACACAATCCTATACGGTAAGAAGTTATAGAAAGATCTGATCATACTTTCAAAGATATGCTTAATAAACAGAAAGGGGTAATAAAGACCCCCAGAGATAGATAACACAACACTTTATTAATTTAAAAATTTTTAAATGCTAATGAAAAAGGAACAACAGCTGCAGAGAGACACTGGATAGTAGAAAAAAAAAACAGATGAATTAAATCAGGCTGTTGTAGCTAGAGTTTTCCTGCCTTGCCCACAGTCAGGACAAATCTTTGTCACCCGCCAGTCCCACAGCTACTCAGACCCAACCAAGTAAGCACAGAGACTTATATTGGTTACAAACTGTATTGCCGTGGCAGGCTTCTTGCTAACTGTTCTTACAGCTTAAATTAATTCATTTCCATAAATCTATACCTTGCCACATGGCTTGTGGCTTACCAGGATCTTCACATGTGGCTTGTCATGGTGGTGGCTGGCAGTGTCTCCCTCACCCAGCTTCCTGTTCTCTCAATTCTCCTCTCTGTTAGTCCTGCCTATACTTCCTGCCTGGCCACTGGCCAATCAGTGATTTTATTGACCAATCAGCAACACATTGACATACAGACCATCCCACAGCAGGCTGTATATTTGAAGGGTGTATTAACCTCAGAATGGAAACCAGGATATGTGTTACATTGGGGTTTTTCTATGGATACCATCAAGATTGATAAAGATTGTACTTGAACAAGAGAGACCTCTTGGTTAGGAGAGTCAATATTTAATCAAACAGTGTGTCAGTTCAACCTGATAGAAAGGGAAACTCCCCAAAGTTAGGATTGGGGCAGAGTTTTGTTTTTGTCTTTCCAGGAGAATAAAAGCATCCAACTAAGGAGTCTGAAGACCACTGGACAAATGAGACATCTGAAGAAGAAGGATGAATCATCCAGAGAAAATGCTCCAAGAAAAAGAGTAAATAGGTCTTGTATCAGGAATCTTAGAGGTCTTATTAATAAAATCAAATCTGGAGCCAGTTGTTGGGGTGAATGCTAGAAGATCAGAGAAACAGAACAGGCCACAGCTAACTTCACCTGGCCAGTTCCTCAGCTGGTCTTATTTCCTTAGACTGGAGGCCTCTCAGCTGAACTGTGCTGCTCAAAAGCCTGAAAGCTTAACCAGCTTAGTTCCTGGGTTTCACGCCTTATATACCTTTCTACTTTCTGCCCTCACTTCCTGGGATTAAAGGCTCACTTCATGGCATTAAAGGCATGAGTCACCATGCCTGGCTGTTATCAATGTGGCCTTGAACTCACAGAGATACAGACAGATTTCTGCCTCTAAATGCTAGGATTAAAGGCATGAGTGCCACCATTTTCTAGCTTCTGTATCTAGTGGCTGTTCTGTTCTCTGACCCCAGATAAGTTTATTAGGGTGCACAATATTTTGGGGAACACAATACCACCACAAGGTCTAATGATATAGCCCACTTAAAACTGGATAAAATTTCATAAATCTTCCCAGATGCTTGTCTCTACTGTTCTCTTCAGATGCTGTGGGATGGTCTGTATGTCAAGTGTGTTGCTGATTGGCCAATAAATAAATCACTGATTGGCCAGTGGCCAGGCAGGAAGTATAGGCGGGACAAGGAGGAGAATAAAGCTGGGAAGTGGAAGGCTGAGAGAGAGACACTGCCAGCCGCCACGATGACAAACAGCATGTGAAGATGCCAGTAAGTCACGAGCCACAAGGCAAGGTATAGATTAATGGAAATGGATTAATTTAAGCTGTAAGAACAGTTAGCAAGAAGCCTGCCATGGCCATACAGTTTGTAACCAATATAAGTCTCTGTGTTTACTTGGTTGGGTCTGAGCAGCTGTGGGACTGGCAGGTGAGAGAGATTTGTCCTGACTGTGGGCCAGGCAGGAAAACTCTAGCTACATTCAGGCATATAAGGTAAATGGTCTTTTTGTAGTCCCAATTCAATTAAAAATTAAAGCTGGCTTTGGAGTTGGAGTGTGGCTCTCTCCTTCTCTAAATCCAAGCATACTCGTTAAAGGAAAATCCAAATCTGATATATGCTGCTCATGATATTTAATATATTTAAGTTTCCTATAGTGAACCATTACCATATGTAACAGTGACCCTTGCAGTATCCAAAAGGATGTTGGGGCCCCAAAATGGTGAATCCACCTGGATTGTGGTAATGTCACTAAGCTGACAAACACCACCCAAAGCTCAGCTTTGGACTACAAACTGCTCAAGACAACTTCAAAGCAGTTAGCTACAATGGTCCAGCCTGGTAGACTCCTCTAGTCAGGACTTCAGATAAGCCTTACACCTTCCCATCACACCAAACCTGGACACCAGCAGCTAGCTCTCCCAGGTCTTGACCATTATTTCAATTTTTTCAGAGTTCCCTAAAGGAGCCATCAGCCCCAAACAACAGGAAGTAATTTTAAGAACATGATGCCCACATTCCCAAGGGATGGTTGGGTGGTTTTTGATCCTTCAATGGATATCGGTCATTGTTGAGGGGGTCATTGTTACAAGTTGTTATTGTTCATGGCCAAGGAGGAAACTACACAAAGGAAATTAGATTCAGAGATCTCATTCTGAAAAGAAAAAGGAGGGATATAGAAATGACAGGATAAAGGGGTAGATTACTCAATCTACTTTCAAAGTAAAAAAGCAACTAACTAGTCTCAAATATTTCACATTGGTATGGATTTTTGTACATTGATACAAACTGAAGCTTATTTTTGTTATACTGTATATGTTTCTACTCTTGTTTATGATGTTATTGTATATTGATACAAATTTAAGGTTATTTTTGTTATACTGTATTATATGTTTCTACTTCTTATTTAAGGTATTGTACCTATGCAGCTCATTTAAAAATGTAATGTTTTAGTCCTTGAAAGCTATTTAGGAGAATAAAGAAATACAGGTTAATAGTCATCTATAACAATCAAACTTATAGTCATGTTGGGTATGTTGTCAAAGTCATACAGAGATATATTTTAGATGGATAGGTGGTCTTCAAACACTTCAAAGACCTGCAGATTATGACATTTAAAATATTTTAGTAGCCTAAGGCTTTTCATGACAGTGAGACATGTCTGCTCCTGGCAGCACTAATTTACTTCAAAAAAGGATGATGGGATTCAAAGAACCTCCATATGGAGTTTCCTTTCTTCGTGGGAAAAGTTAGCCATTTGGGAAAGAAACTGCCCTTGCCTTGACTGCTGAAAGTATGCTGCCCAAACTGGACAAGCAGTTCACAAAAGAAAGCACCTGCTAAGCTTTTTCAGGACAAGGTAGGACAGTTTTTCAAAATTCCTGCTTCATAGAAAAATCCTTTAGATATTCTAGGCCTATAGGCCAAAGATGGATGCCTCAATGTTGCTCTTACCACCTTGTCTCCCAAGTGACAATGGACTGACTATGTCCCTTAATAAGCCACAAGCTAACATAAACCCTTCATATTAGTTATTAGTAACAGAAACAAGGAAAGTGGGTGTTAGTAATATAGAAACTGGTACCAAGGAGTGGGGCTCTTGCTGTGATAACTGTATCTGGTTCTTAGACTTTTAGAACTGGTTTCAGAATGAACGTGGAAGACTTTGGGGCTATAGGATAGAGAGGCTCTAGAATACTGTAAGCAGAGCTTACTAGTAGGACTATTTTGGTAGATGTTTAAAAGACCAGAATACTGAAAAAAATGTGGACTGTGAAATCTTGTTCCATGAAGTTATGCAAGGCAAAGGGACTATACCAAGAACTAGGCTAAAGATCATCTGTATTACATTCTGGCAAAATCCCTGGCTATGTTTTGCCCATGTAGTGCAAAATTCTGGGAGGCTTACTAAAAAGGAAATGGAATAATTTGTGTGGCAGAGGAAATTTCAGGATTGGATATTATTTAGGCTGCATCATGGTGACTGCTCACCTCTTTTACTTAAGTCCACAATAGAAAAAAGCAACAGGTATAGAGGAATGATCCTGTGTTGTGGAATATTTAACTATATAAAGATGTGTTACATTGGTTTATACCTTAACTGTATAAAGGCAGAGCTGGAGGGCAGAAAGAATAAATAGGAAGAGAAATCTAGGATCAGGAAGAAGAAGAGAAGGAGGAGGAGGAGAGAATGAGGGAGACGCCTGGGGCCAGAAGCCAGGCAGCTGACAGCCAGACATGAGAAGCAGTGGAAGTAAGACATACAGAAGGAAGAGAGGTGATAAATCCTGAAGTGAAAGAAAGATAGAGAGAAACAGGTGAATTTAAATTAAAAGAGGCAGAAACGAACCTAAGCTAGGCCAGGCATTCAAAACTAATAAGTCTCCATGTCATGATTTAGGAGCTGGTTGGTAGCCCAAAAAGAAAAAAGCCTGGTACATTTGGCATTCCAATGTGGAGCCTGTAATTCCCACACAGGGCCTGATAAAAAAGGGGAAAAAATGGATGCAGCTCCCTTAAAAGTCTCTGCCATACAGTGAGCCCTTGAGCAGCAAGTATGTTAAGTAGAAACAAGGAGCTAAGTAAAAATGTCTGCCACAGTGGGGCACCAACTTCCTAGACCTATAGTTCCAGGTCACGTACCTCTGAACCAGGCCTCTAACTTAAGGCTTGGCTCTCAAAGATGTGAGAAGGGGGTGGGACCAGCCACCAAAGCCATGACAGAGGACCCAGCAATAGTTTAGCAGTTTGTTTTGCTCATGCAGACAGAAAAATGCTAGAGATATGTAGCTAGAGTTTTCCTGCCTGGCCCACGGTCAGGGCAAATCTCTCTCACCTGCCAGTCCCACAGCCACTCAGACCTGATCAAGTAAACACAGAGACTTTTATTAGTTACAAACTGTATGGCCGTGGCAGGCTTCTTGCTAACTGTTCTTATATCTTAAATTAATCCATTTCCATTAATCTATACCTTGCCACATGGCTCGTGGCTTACCGGCATCTTCACATGCTGTTTGTCATGGCACGGCTGCCAGTGTCTCTCTCTCAGCCTTCCACTTCCCAGCTCTATTCTCCTCCTTGTCCCACCTATACTTCCTGCCTGGCCACTGGCCAATCAGTGATTTATTTACTGACCAATCAGCAACACACTTGACATACAGACCATCCCACAGCAGAGATAGGCAGTAAAACAGGCTCAGACAGAAAAAGCAAAAAACTAAAAACAAACCTCTAAACAGGTTTACACTGTTTAAACATGTACATAGGCTTAAGAAGGAAAAGGAAATGGGTATAGACAGACATATAAAAAAGTAAATAGTTTATAAATAATAAAAAAGAATAAGTCATGTAGAGATGAGAAATACACTCCCTGTATGTCTGTACGTATATGATGTTTTGATTTTGAATTTTTTGAATGCTGATGAGCTAATGACAGCTGCTGGGAGAGATGGGATTGTGAAAGGGACTGCTGAATTAAACCAGCCTATATACTTCAGGAATGCTTTAACTTTCAAGTGGAAGTTAAAAAATGTATTGCTCTGGGGAAGAGGTTATACTTTTGTTTCCACAGGAACTGAAAGGCTATTGATCCATTCAAGGTTAATAGTGATCAGGTTTTATTGAGGAAGAGCCCCTAAAAATCTGGTTACAGACATAAAGAAATAAACTAAGAAAAAAAACTACAAGACAGCTTCAAGACTACTGGCTGAGATGGTCCAGCCTCACAGACTATTATAGCCAGGACAGCAGATAAGCCTTGTTCCTTGTGCTTCCCTTTGCACAGAGACTGTACCACAAATGTTATGGCTAGTTTTCCCAGGACTTGACCATTATTTCAATTTTCTCAGGTTCCCTAAAAGATGCCATCATCCCTAGACAACAGGAAGCAGTCTAGAGAACACAACATTCACATTCCCAAGAGGTGGAGGTAGGTGGTTTTTGGTTATTTCGTGGGTTATGAATATTTGTCATCATTTATTGGTGATATAGGAATATAAAAAGACAACTATTAACCTCAAATATATTGATACAATTTTAAATTGTTTTTGTTATACTGTATATATGTTTCTATTCTTGTTTGGGGTATTGTGCTTATTATGCATCTCATTTACAAATGTCATATATAATTGAGAAATGCAGGTTAGTCGTTAGTTCTACTGACTTGTTTTGTGTGTCAACTTGATATAAGTTGATCAGAGGAAGGAACCTCAGTTGAAGAAATGCCTCAATGAGAACCAGCTGTAAGACATTTTCTCAATTAGTGATCAATGAGGGAGGACCCAGACAATGGTGGGTGGTGTCATCCCTGGGCTGCTGATCCTGGGTTCTGTAAGAATGTGGGCTGAGCAAGCCATGGGAAGCAATCCAGTAAGCAGCACCCCTCCACGGCCTCTGCATCAGCTCCTGCCTCTGGGATCCTGCCTTGTTTGAGTTCCTGTCCTGACTTCCTTCCATGATGAATAGCACTGTGGAAGTATAAGTTGAATAAACCCTTTCCTCCTAACTTGCCTTTTGGTCACCGTGTTTTGCCACAGCAATAGAAACCCTAAGACATTAGTCATCTATAGTAATCAAACTTGTAGTCATATTAGTTATGTTTTTAAGGTTAAACAGATATATTTAGATAGATAGACTGTCTTCAGATACTTAAAAGACCTACAGAATATGGCATTTAAGATGTTTAATAACCAGAGACTTTTTGTGACAGTGAGACATGTCTGTTCCTGGCAGCACCAATCTACTTCAGAGGAGATGATGGACATTGAAGTAACTTCATATGAAGTTCACTTTCATTGTGGCCTTGTTAACCACTGGGCATGAAACTGTCCTTGCCTACACTGCTGACAGTATGCTGTCCAAACTGCATGCAGGACACACAGGAAAGTGACTGACAAACTTTGCCAAAACAAGGTGGGACAGTCCTTCAAAATTCCTGCTTTATAGAAAAGTCTGTCTGTTATTCTAGGCCTGTAGGCTGAAGCTGGGTACAGGCAGTCAGAGGTCTGTCATTTCTATAGTTTTGGAAGTGGCTTGCACTATACTTTCTGTTTACTCAGGTAATATTATATTCTTCCGGTCTTTGGTGTAGTTGAAGACTAGTTAGTTATAGTTTTTCTTAGTTGTGATAGAAGGCAAATTAGGTACAAAACTTTGGACTCACCAAGATAAGACTAATAATGGAGTATTTTCTCTGAGTTTGTCAAATACAAATGGACTGGATATTGTAAATCCTTACTTGATAATTGTTCTTGTATACAGTTTTACTATGTTAAAGTTAAAACCCTTCATTTTTTCTTTAAACAAAAAGGGGGAAATGTTGTGGAATAGAATTTAAACTGTGTAAAGATGTGTTACTGTTGTTTATGCTGCATTTGTTTAACTATATAAGGAAGTGTATTTAATTATGTAAAGATGTGTTTCATCTGTTTCACCTTGCCTGCCTAAGATACTTGATTGGTCTAATAAAAATCAGAGCAGCCAATAGCTAGGCAGGAGAGGGATAGGCAGGGCTGCCAGGCAGAGGGAATAAATAGGAGGAGAAATCTGGGAGAGAGAGGAATGAGAGAAGAAAGGCAGAGAAAGAGGAGAGGGACATGCCTAGGACAAGAAGCCTGGCAGTTACCAGCCAGCCAGCCATGAGGAGTAGTGAAAATTAGTTGTATAGAAAGAAAAGGTTAAAAAAAAAAAAAAAGGCTAAAGGTAGATAAAGAGAAACAGATTGATTTAAAATGAGCTAGCCAGAAACAAGCCTAAGCTAGGCTGAGCATTCAAAACTAATAGTAAGTTTCAGTGTCATGATTTGTGAGCTGGTTGGTAGCCTAAAAGAAAAAGCCTGGAAGAATACTGTAAGGTAGTCTTCTCTGAGATAAAAAGTTCACATTTGAGGGAGGCTCCTTAAGACGTAGGATGTTTATGTGGTGACAAAACACTCCATCCTCCATCCCTTAACCTCAGGAAATAAACAACTCAATAGCCTCAAGAAGTCCCTGAATTTTACCAGATTGGCTACGCCTTTCTTTCCTGAGAACATATTCACAGCAGGGACTGCTGAGAGTCACTCTCAGACAGACTGAACTGCCTGGAAGAAGCAGACACTGGCTGAGCTGAGAGGAAGGACACTCCAATCTGTTGAGCTGCCTACAGGCAGTGCTGTGTGCTCTTTTTGCAGCTTTCGTGAGCTGTCACCCATGCTGGAGCAGCCTTTGGTAACACAGATGACTTGGGGTTGTTTCTGCCTTTGTAAAGAGCCCCTCTACTCCTATTCCAGTAAGTAACCACAGTAAAGCCCATGGTCCACTGTCATTGGTTCCCTTTCTGGAGTGAGACATTTGTTCATATCCTCTCAGGAAGTGTCACACAACAGATGCACAGCTTGGTGAAGGAAGGTGCAGGGCACGGAGAGAACAAAAAAAAAGCAGCTGTAACTGTTAAGTAGATTAGCACTGCCAAAGAAAAACCTAGCACTCTGGCCTGGGACAATAGGAGAGGTTAACTTGAAGGCCTGACCACACCTATCAAAGTCACAAAATTATGAAAAGAAAAGAGCTGAGATTGTCTGACAGGCCCCTCTGCTAAAAACCAACTGTATAGGAAGTGTTTTCTTAAATTCAGCTTTCAAAGTTCACAGAAGCTGCTGCAACTGTGGGTCAGGGGTCAAAGCAACATATCGAGCTAGCAACACAACTTTGTGGCTTTGTAGGCATAAATGATGCAAGATTAAAGGATCATGGAGGCCTGCACCAAGGTTTCAGAAAATTGCTGAGGGTGAGCAATGTGTAGCAGATTCAGATTTCCTGCAAGGAGGTGTGATGGCTAACGTTATGTTAATGGCTAACTTTATGTTTAAAAGTTTAAAATCTTTGTGCTTAAGAGAACTATCAAGCAAAATTAGGCCTCCAAATGTTAAGAGCAACTAAGGGTTAAATTTTTACTACTGTTTCTGCTTCTGTAAACAAGCTTGTTTTGCTGGAGAGGAACCTTTGTTGAGGAAAACAAATTGCAACTGTGTGCTTTGCCTTTATAAACCCCTGGCTGAGGTGGCTGGATACTGTTCAGGAGTCCTGGCACCAGCATCTGAACAAAAGCCTCTTCTGTTGCTGTGACCAAACACCATGGTCAAAAAGCGAGTTGGGGAGGAAAGGGTTTCTTCAGCTTATACTTCAGCATTGCTGTTCATCACTGAAGAAAGTCAGGACAGGAACTCAAACAAGGCAGGATCCTGGAGACAGGCGCTAATGCAGAGGCCATGGAGGGCTGCTGCTTACTGGTTTGTCTCATGGCTTGCTCAGCCCACATTCTTACAGAACTCAGGACCAGCACCCCAGGGATGGCACCACCTCCATGGTCTGGGTCCTCCCTCATTGATCACTAATTGAGAAAATGTCTTACAGCTGGATCTTATTGAGGCATTTTTTTCAACTGAGGCTCCTTCCTCTGATGACTCTAACTTGTGTCAACTTGACACACAAAACCAGCCAGTACACTTGCCCAAGATAAAAACTATGAGTACAGCAGGCAGTGGAGATGAAGGGTTCAGAGCTGCCCCAGATCTGTAAGAGCCCATTTGATTTCATCAGAAGCTCCAGACACCAGACCTTATCTGTTAAACTGAGAAGGAAAACAAACCTCTCTTGTTAGTTGCTTCTTGCTAGATGTGTGGTCAGGGCCATGTGAAAATAAGTAACATGCCATCTTTTTAAGTGAGGTCCGCATGTGGGAAGCACTCACTTCCCCTAAACCAAATCCATCAGCACCTTTGCCTGCTGTGATCTGAGTTTCTCCCAGCATCTGTTACTGTGAATTCAGACCACTGTTTACTTGTTATTGTCTATCTCTACAGCCCTGATAGATACACACTCCACAGAGCCTAAGTAAGTAGCAATGCTAGCATCACTGATAATCAGCACTCAAAGGAATGCTCCCTAATATGCATTATCTTAGAGCTTTTTGTACCATTAGAAAAGGCTATTCATGGTAACATGGAGAAATCATTCAGAAAGTGGAAACTAGGACATTATGAAATGACCTACCAATTTATATGATAACTGAACCAGTTTAAACTAGCTTCTTGTAATGTACTGTATTTCAAATGTTTTCTTAAAAAAAACTTAGGTCAAAAAGGAAATGAAATATTTTAATTGCAGAATGTACTGAAGCAGAATATATTAAAACCAAAAAAAAAAACAAGTAAAGTTGAAGGAAGAATTTAGTTAATAAAAATTAAAGTCAAAGTGAATGCCATATGAACAGAAAAAATAGAATATATAAATTTCTGTGGCAGTAGCTTAATAAAACTAATAAAAGAGGAGAGCCTGATGGCCAATATAAATAAACATGGGAAATAAGCTGAGATGTGGAAGAAATTAAGTTGTACTTGGCATGCATGCACACTAAGAGCACTGGCACTCTGCCTGAAATTTCTAGTTTTACAGCAAAATAAATCCCAGATGGGTGAACATGTATGAGTAAAAACTGAAACAAGAGAAGTATGTAAAGAAAACAGGAAACTGTTAATAATTTTGGAGTGAGGGAGGCTTTTCTAAATAAGATAAAACCCAAAGCCATTAATAATAAGACTGATAATTTTGATTGAATAAAGTTTACAACTTTTATATTGCAAATATGAGATTAGACAAAAATATAAACAACAAACTGCAATAGTTTTGCCAAATATGTGACTGGAAGAGAGCAAATTTCTCCACTATTAGAAGAATTTGTACAAATAAACAAGAAACAAACCCTTAGAAAACATTCCTAAAAAAATCTCATCCATAGAAAACATACACACAGCCAAAAGTGCACAAAAGGCTATTTAAACTTTTTGGTAGTTAATGAAAAGCAAATAAAAATAACAAAGGCCTTTACTCGTGTGTGTGTGTGTGTGTGTGTGTGTGTGTGTGTGTGTGTGTATGTATTGCATGTGTGTATTTTTGTGTGTATGTATGTATTGCATGTGTGTGTATGTATATATATGTGTGTGTTTGTGTATGTATGTGCATGTGTGTGTTTTTTGTGTGTATGTATGTGTATGTGTGTTTATGTATATGCTTGTTTATGTGTATATGTGGAAGCTGGGGTCAACTCTGGTCTTGCTCCATGGAATATTCTCTGATTTGGTTTTTGATACTTGGTCCCCCACCTGACACAGACTAGGCTAAGCTGGCTGGCCAGCAAGCCCCAGGGATTTGCCTATCTACACCTCCACAGCGCTGAGATTACAAACACACAACACCGTGCCTGCTTGGGATTTTTTTTTAATATATGGATTCTGGAGATCAAATTCAGGTCCTTATGTTTGTGCAACAAGCACTTTATCAACTCAGTTCTCATCAAAGGTCTTCATTCTGATAGAAAATATGTGTGCCCTTCCCCATAGCTGGTGGCATTTTCCATCATTATTTACTCTCCTTCCCAGGACAAGCCTACCTGTGGTCTCATGGCATGGAAGAACATAGCCCATATCTGACCACACTGAAAAAGCCTATACATGTTCTAAATATTGCATCTGTTTCTTTAGCCCAAGAGCAACATGTTCACAGCAGGTCCTATTCCTTCAGCATGAAATCAGCTGGTGGGTCAGAGACAGAGCCACCCTGATGCCATTGCAGCCAAAATATAATGTAAGCAACAGATAAACCTTAATTTTTATAAGCCAATGACATTTGAAGGCTATTGGTTACCATCACATAACTTAGCAAAAAGTTTGCATTGGTATGCCTCTGATTCCAGTGATAGAGTGACCCACATGATGGTCATATTCTGCCATTAAACAGCAGGATAGTATTTCACTCAAATCATTACTTTTTCTCTATAGTGTTCCTAAGGAATATATATATTCCACAATGCTCAATCCATTTTTGCTATTAGAGTTCTAATAGCAAAATTGTATTAATAGCTATAATTAATAAGACAAATCAAACTGGGCATCATTTGATAAATATGCTTTATTTTCCTTTTATGGCTTCTCTTATTACTATAAAAGTAACTTGTGTTTACCTATGAAAATTGAGATCACAGGTATGTATGAAGAGGGAAATAAAAGCCACTTGTAAACACTCCATTGCTGCTCTTTAGGTAGATTTCCTTTGAATTTTATGCTCCTCTATTACAAATAACATTGTAAATTCTCCATAGACATTTTCAATGGCCACATAATATTCTCAAGTGTCATAGTTTCAGGTCCATATCCTTTATAATTGCTACCCAAGTTACTCAACTTATAAATTTTATAGAAAGCATGTTAATTTTAGAAAAATATTAACCGCCCCATTTTCCCATGAAACAGCTTTACTACCCCCTGTGGCCCAGCCTGCTCTGACAGATTTAGTGTCCTCCGAGTTCATGCTCTTTTTATCATTTCTCTATGGAAAATTGCAAAATGGCAGTAGCCCTGGTAAGTTACTGCAGTGGCTTAAATGAGAAATGTCACCCTAAGGCTCATGTATTGAACACTTGATTCTATTGGGGGAGGTCATGGAACCTAGAGGAGGTAGAGCCTTGCTGGAGGATGTATGTCAATGGCACAGGCTTTGAGGGATTTTCTCCTGCTCCTGTTCCTGCTCCTGCTCCTCCTCCTCCTCCTCCTCCTCCTCCTCCTCTTCCTCCTCCTCCTCCTCCTCCTCCTCCTCCTCCTCCTCCTCCTCCTCTCCTTCCTGTATGTGGATGGAAATGTGATCAGCAGCCAGAACGTGCCCCCGCTGCCATGCCCCCCTGTTAAGATGGACCATATCTCTTTGGAACCATAAGCCAAAATAAACTCTTTCTTCCTTAAATGCCTTTGATTATGGTATTTTATCACAGGAACATAAAAGCAATAGATACAGTTTAAAATGTAGAAAATAAATAGTTATTAAAAACTTCATTTCCAAATCCAAACTCTTAGACAGACAGAGTGATTAATATTGCCGAGAATCTGAAGCAGAAAAGCCACAGAATGCAAATAATTAAGGCAGCTGGACATTTGGGGAAAAACAGAAGGCTGTATTTAAAAATATGATTCAAGTATGAAATCCCTGGTCCAAATTAGAACCAGATATGTGTGTTCTTCACGGGAAAAGCAGACTGGATTCCAGACAGGAGGAATACATAGAAGCCATGGTCCACCAGGGACATACTGAGGAAGGAGCATGTTCACAGTTCTAGCAGCAGAAAAGCAATTTAAAACAGCAACTGGAGAGTCCAGTAAAACAGAAGCAGTAGGAAAAGCATGGCCCAGGTATGCAGCAATCAAAACCAAGGCTGATCCCGAGCAGTCCAAGTGGGAGGAAGGACAATTCACTCGGATAGTCTCCTTTGAAGAGTGTCTGAACAATGAAATACAAATCCAGAAATGGAATTATATTGTGCTGATCATCTCCAAAGGCAACACTATTTCTCTGATTATAATATAAATTCTGTTACTGGTTTTCAGCTTGGAAGAGTCATGAGAGATACCCCACAATTAAAGAGCAGAGCCTGATGTTTTCCGTCTCGACAGTAGGAAAGTGAGCACACAGGTGACAGGCTGCGTGGGGCCCAGGGAGAGAAAGCAGCACTGGAGAGCTCCCATATGAAGGTCGGGTCGAGTTGCAAGGACTGGGCGGTCTGTCAGATACACAAGGTTGAACTAAGTGTGATTTTCCAGACCAGCCTGGGCTACAGAGTTCCAAGTCAGTACGGACTACAGCATGGGACCCTGTCCCAGGAAGAAAAACAGAAAGGAAGATTACAATTTAAATTTACAACAGAAGCCAATACGTGAGCTAAAAACAGTGTTTTAGGATTCCAGGAGAGGACAGGGACACAAACTGAGTGGTGGGTCACTCTGGGTTATTGAACTATTGAAACCCACTCTGGTCTGGGATGTAGCAAGTGTATCCCTACCCATTCCTATCTCTAGTTCACATCAGTGCCACAAAACACAGGTGATTTCGACACACACATACAAATGCATGCATACAATCATTTGCTGAAACACCTGTTAGCTAGGACAAGGAAGGAAAGTTTATTATTGTGGGTGTGCAGAAACAAAGAAATTGTCATCAAAAATCAAGGAAGAAATACTACTTAGTTTTAAAAATAAGTAACATTAGGATGTATGATACAATATAAATGAACTTTAAAACATGAAACAGAAACCAGATCCAAAAGGATAGACTTGGAATTATCCCATTTATATGAGGTACCTGTGCTGACTAGTTTTATGCCAACTTTACACAAAGTAGAGTCATCTAATCTAACCTCAATTGAGAAAATGCCTCCATGATAAGATCTGGCTAAGTAGGGCATTCTTTTAATTAGTGATTGATGGGGGAAGACCCAGCACATTGTGGGTGATGCTATCCTTGGGCTGGTGGTCCTGGGTTCTATAAGAAAGTCGCTGAGCAAGCCATGAGGAGCAAGCCAGTAAGCAGCACCCCTCCATGGCCTCTGTATCAGCTTCTGCATCCAGGTTTGTTTGAGCTCTGTGTAAGTTCCTGTCCTGACTTCCCTCAGTGATGGACTATTACCTGGAAGTATAGGCCAAATAAGCCCTTTCCTCCCCAGCTTGCTTTAGGTCATGGTATTTCAGGACGGCAATAGCATCCTAACTCTAGAACAGTATGTTACATAGATAATGATGAGTAGCTGCTTAGTGAGAATTCCAGCTTGAGATGATGGAGAAGTTCTGGAGGAGGTTGGTGCTGATAGCTTTACAATGTAAGTGACAATACAGAGGAACTTGTATTTAAAATAATTCAAATGATTCCTTTTACCTTACGTTAGTTTAGCACAGATTTTGCCAAAGTGAAATTAGGCTAAGTTGAATACAAGTGTTGAAGACACCGACTCCACGTCTGTCTGCTGAGGGTTATCTTATTCTTCACTCAATGCCCAGAGGGTGCATTGATCCTTTCAGCCCCTCTACAAGAGGCCTGTGCTTGACTCTTGTGAGCTCACGGAGTGAAAAGAGATTGAGGAAAGCTAGTCTTTAAATGAGACAGCCCCTGGGCCAATGAGGAGAAAATTAGGAAACCAAATACTTTTTTAATCGAGTCACCATGCAAACAGCTTCTTCATAGCACCCCACTCCTCTCAAATCACAGGTAACTAAGCTCATCCACATTGTGCAAAGGTTTGAAGGCTGACATTTTGCTATGAAGAGTTAGAGTGGTTTTTTTTTTTTTTTGCTTTGTTTTGTTTTTGAGACAAAGGTCTCCTGTAGACCAGCTAGCCTTGAACTTGCTGTATAGGATGAAGATGACCTTGAAATCGCAGGAATTGGAATTGCAGGCCTGCATCATACCAGGCCAGGCTTATGAAGTGCTGGCCACTCTAACAGCATACCTGAGCCCCCAAAGTGTTGTGGGCTATTTGTACACTGTGTGAAGATGTATTACTGTGATTGGTGTAATAAAAAGCTGAACAGCTATAGCTAGACAGGAGGTATAGGCTGGACTTCTGGGCAGAGAGAGAATTCTGGGAAGAAGAAAGATGGAGTCACCAGCCAATGCCAGGGACACACTGAAGAGGTAAGACATACAATATAGAGCAGAGGTAACTGAACCATGAGACAAAATGTAGATTAATAGAAACAGGTTAATTTAAGTTATAAGAGCTAATTGGGGAAAAGCCTAAGCTAAGGCCAAGCTTTCATAATTAATAATAAGTCTCTGTGTCATTATTTGTGGGCTGCTAGTCCTGAAAAGAAAGTACTACTACACAAAAGTTTCATTATTTTAAAGTAATAACTAAAATGCAGGGCATGACAAGGTGTGTACTTATAGGATTTCCTGAGATCTGGCCCATATGCTGTTGTATGAATTTGGCCAACTTATTTGTACGAAGGGAAAAGTAATCTCTGAATAGTAAACCAATCTCTTCCCCAAGGGAGTGAACAGGCACTGGTGATCATGTAGGGGATTGCCCAGCATACTCTGGGGGACCAATCATGGGAAAAGACAAAAGACCATGATGTGGGGAGGTCAAAAGCAACAGCTTGCTGAAGTTAGCTAACAGCCACCTTCAGGATGGTAGGAGCTCACTAAACAGACTCTGGGTGTTTTGTAGGCCATCTGGTCCTTCCCTTTACCCTACTGGCCCCTCTCAGATATCCACCCAAGTGCCTTTCCCTCCCTCACAATGCCTTTTTGGAGCAAGAAGTGCTGTCTTAGGGAGCTCACTCTCATTTCCCTATCTACCTTTGTCCCTTTATCTCTCCATCTCAGAAGGAAGCATCAAAGATAAATGTGGTGTGGTGCAATAAACTTCTGCAAGTCAAAAATTCCCTCACACTGTAGATGTAACCAACTGTCTTATTAAATAAGATACACAGAGCCGATTCAGAGAAGAAAGCCAAGAGGTCAGAGCTAAGAGCCTCACCCTTCCTGCTTCAGTGATCCTCTTCAGTCAAGAGAGCTCTCCGAAAGGGGCCTACTTCCTGGGTGTATGTCTTTATATAGTCTAGCTGTTCTGCCTTCTCATTGGTTGTAAACCTAAACACGTGACTGCCTTGTCACTGCCAGTATGTACTGCCCTCCAGGTCCTTAAAGGCGTGCACCACCACTGCCACGCACTTGCTATGGCTCTACTAGCTCTGACCCCCAGGGAACTTTATTTATTAACATACAATTAAAATCACATTTCAGTACAAGTAAAATACCACCACATTTCCCCTTTTCTATTTTAATAAAAAGGAAAAAAAAAGAAAAAGGTTATAACTAACAAAAGAAAAACTATATACAAAAGTACAATAACTATATACAATATATACAAATAATAAATGTCTAAACAATGTCTAGTCCATTTGTATTTGACAAATTCAGAGATAATAATTTCATTATCCTATTTTGTTAAGTCCAAAATGTATCTAATTCACTTTCTATCCTAATTAATCTTCAACTATAACTAACTAACCTTCAACTATAACTAACTAATCTTCAACTCCCTCAGAGACCCAAGAAGGAAATAATATTAGCTAACAAAAATAAAAACAGAAAGTGCATGCAAGCAACTTCCAAAAAATTTGTGAGTTGACAGAAACAGCCAGCTGCCTGGACAGTCACCTGAGGTTTCTCCGCAATGCTGGGGCATCATCTTCAGTCTATAGGCTTAGCATATCTGACAGACTCATTTGTGAAGTAGGATGTACACAATGTCAACAGTTCAACCTCACATTGGGTGAGAGCAGTCCATGCACCAGAAACACCTGAATTCCGCTAGTGTCATGTCATGATTCAGGATTTTAAATTCTGGAAATTGTTGATGGTTTTTTAATTCAGCTGTCCATTCTTCTTGGCTGTGTACATATGGCTTCATCTCAGCATCCCGTTCTTCTCCACATCCCTCTATCAAATGCCAGTCTACTATTGAGAGGCATGAGCTTAGTTACTCTTCAAGAATAACTGTTTCAGCTGCTGTTCCATTGCACATCAGAAGCCATCAGCCCACTGCCTGTTCAGCTGCCTTCAAAGAAAAGGGCACTGTACCTTTTCCGAGTTGCGAAGGCCACGTCAGGGATGGTGCCATATTGTCCTGGCCTCAGAAGATGCCTTTTGATAAAGCCATAACCACGCTTGTTTAGGCAAGAATCAGTAGTCCTTTGTTTCATGTCCTGTCTGTCCATTTTGTCAGCAGTTGATTCGAGGATACTTTGTTGTCCAGTGGCTAACTTTTGCCGCAATGAAAGCTAACTCCATACGCAGTTTCTTCAATGCCCATATTTTCTCTGAAGTAGATTGGTACTGCCAGGAGCCGACATGTCTCATAGTCATAACAAAAAAGAAAAATTTTCTAAGTTATTAAAACATTTTAAATGCCATATTCTGTAGTTCTCTGAAGGGTTTGAAGATGACCTATCTAAAATATATCTGCTCAATTTTTAAAACATATCTAATATGACTACAAGTTCTATTGTAATGTCTAACTACTAACTATCATTTCTTTATATTCTAATAGTTGGTAATAATAACATTCAAGGATAAGAAAATTGCATTGTTAAATGAACGGTATAAGTACAATTAGAAATATACATATAGCATTTTCTAACAATATCAATTTCAATATATATAATTTGTATACAATATAAAACAATCCAATCCAATGTAAAGTATTTAAAACTAGTAATTGTCTTTTTCTTCTTCTTTCTTTCTCTTTTTTTTTAAACAAGAACCTTAAATCCAATCTGCTTAGCCTTTTTCCTAACCCTTGACAACAACTTGTAACCAACCCCCCTAAACAATGAAAATTATCCTAGACCCCAAACCCATTAAAAAGACCAAAAAACCACCCGCCCCATACCACCTCTTTGGGAATGTGGGCGTCGTATTCTTAAAATTGCTTCCTGCTGGGTATGGGCGAAGTTATCTTTATCCTGAAAGAAAAATTTTAGGTCTCATAGCAGAAGATGGCTCTTTTATTCTGGCATGATACAGGGAGTTTGCATTTTCCTTTTAACAACATGCTTGAGTTTAAAGAAGGAGAGAGCCAGTCTCCAACTCCAAAGTCAGCTTTAAATTTTAATTGGACTAGGACTATTGGAAGACCAATAGTGGCACTCGGGAGGCAGAGCCAGGCGGATCTCTGTGAGTTCGAGGCCAGCCTGGGCTACCAAGTGAGTTCCAGGAAAGGCGCAAAGCTACACAGAGAAACCCTGTCTTGAAAAACCAAAAAAAAAAAAAAAAAAAAGAAGACCAATAGTGTTAAATCTTTAGAGAAAAGCAGAAACAAACATTTAGGAAGACATAAAATTTTTTAGATAATATATACCCATACGCCGTTTCACGCTTCCTGGGAGAGATGATTTGTCCCTTTTCTTCAGTTGTCTCATTTGTCCAGTGTTCTTCAGATTCCTTAACCTTCATTCTCCTAAAAGACAAAAACAAAAACCTTTCCCCAAGACTAATTTTGGGGATGTTCCTTTTTGGCAAGTTATTATCTGATTAAATGAAAAGACATGTGTTACTGGTATAAGTTAGTTTAAATTGGATGTTCATGTTGGTTGATGAGCTATCACCTCCTCTAATTAAGAGGTTTCTCTTGTTCAAATCGAACCTTTATCAATTTTGATGGTACCCACAGCTTATCTTCTCCTGTAGAAACAAAAGCAAAACCTCATCCCCAATGTAACACATACCCTGGTTTCCATTCTGAGGTCAGCACATCCTTAAAGTATATAGGCTGATTTAATTCTGTAGTTTTTTCTATTATCCAATGTCTCTCTGCAGCTGTTGTTCCTTTCTCATTGGCATTAAGAAAATTCAAAGTTAATAGAGCATTATGCAGTCTATTTCTGGGGGTTTTTGTTACCCCTTTCTGTTTATTTAGCATATCCTTTAGAGTTCTGTTTGATCTTTCTATAACTGCTTGACCTGTAGGATTATGTGGTATGCCTGTAATATGCTTTATATTGTAATAAGCAAAAAACTGTTTCATTTTAACAGAGACATATGATGGAGCATTGTCAGTTTTGATTTGTGCAGGTATACCCATGATGGCCATAACTTCTAGCAAATGAGTGATTAGAGAATCAGCTTTTTCAGAACTCAAAGCAGTTGCCCACTGAAATCCTGAATAAGTATCGATAGTGTGGTGTACATATTTCAGTTTTCCAAATTCTGCAAGTGAAACACGTCCATCTGCCAGATTTCATTCCTTTGAGTACCCTTTGGGATACATCCTGCTGGTAATGGCTTTTGATTGTAGAAGGAACAAGTAGGACATTTCTTTACTATTTCTTTGGCTTGTTGCCAGGTTATGGAAAAATCCTTTTTTAAACCTTTACTATTGACATGATGTTTTTTATGAAATTCTGAGGCCTCCAGCACATTTCCTATCAATAATTTATCAATCTCATCATTGCTTTGTGCTAGAGGGCCTGGCAGACCAGTATGGGATCGGATATGAGTTATATATAAAGGATGACTCCTTTTCCTGATTGTATCTTGTAATTGAATAAATAGTGAAGTTAATTCTGAAGCATCAGGGATAAATTCTGCAGTCTCAATATGTAATACTACTCTTTCACCATACTGAGAGTCAGTTACTATGTTGAGAGGTTCTGAAAAATCCATTAATACCAACAGAATAGCACACAATTCTGATTTTTGAATTGAATTATAAGGACTTTGAACCACTTTACTTAAATTTTCTGATTTGTAACTTGCCTTTCCTTGTTTGTTGGCATCTGTATAAAATGTACGAACTCCAGATATGGGTTTTTCCCATACAATTCGAGGCAAAATCCAATCAGCTCTCTTTATAAGATCAATTCTATCGCTTTTGGGATATTTGCTGTTAATTTCTCCCAAAAAATTACTGCAAACTCTTTGCCAAGGTTCACTTTCTGTCCATAATTTTTCAATGTCCTCCTTAGTTAAAGGTACGACAATTTCTGCTGGGTTATTCCTGCTAATTGACGAAGTCTCAATTTTCCTTTCCAAATCAAGTCAGAGATTTTTTCCACATAAGTTTTTAATTTTTTATTTGGTTTATTTGGTAAAAATATCCATTCTAATATAATATCTTCCCTCTGCATTAATATTCCTGTAGGAGAATGCCTAGAAGGTAAAATAACCAAAATGCAATCCAGCTTTGGATCAAAACGATCCACGTGCCCTTCATGTACTTTCTTTTCTACCAAGGCCAATTCTTTCTCAGCTTCAGGTGATAATTCTCTTGGGCTATTTAAGTCCTTGTCACCTTCTAAGGTTTTGAACAAATTATGCAGTTCATCATTTTTTACCCCAACAATAGTTTGTAGATGAGAAATATCTCCAAATAATCTTTGAAAGTCATTAAGAGTCTGTAGTCTATCTCTCCCAATTTGCACCTTTTGGGGTCTAATTTTTTGTAGCTCTATTTTATATCCTGAATAATTAATAGAATCTCCTCTTTGTATCTTTTCAGGAGCAATTTGTAATCCCCAGCAAGGCAAAATTTTCCTGCCTGGCCCACAGTCAGGACAAATTTCTCTCACCTGCCAGTCCCACAGACGCTCAGACCCGACCAAGTAAACACAGAGACTTATATTGGTTACAAACTGTATGGCCGTGGCAGGCTTCTTGCTAACTGTTCTTATAGCTTAAATTAATCCATTTCTATAAATCTATACCTTGCCATGTGGCTAGTGGCTTATCGGCATCTTCACATGCTATTTGTCATCGTGGTGGCTGGCAGTGTCTCCCTCACCCAGCTTCCTGTTTTCTCAATTCTCCTCTCTATTAGTCCTGCCTATACTTCCTGCCTGGCCACTGGCCAATCAGTGATTTATTTATTGACCAATCAGCAACACATTTGACATACAGACCATCCCACAGCACTTTCCCTTTTCTTTTCTTAAAAAGGAAGGTTTTAACCTTTACGCATCTCCAAAGTCAGCTTGGTATATTTGGGAATTTGGGCGTAGCTTCTCTTACTACTTCCTGCTGGAGGGGGGCACTGTATCTTATGGGGACACAAAGAAAATTTTAGGATTATGGAATAGTCCATGAGGCTGTATTGTCTGAGCCAGTTGCCTTCAAACCATTCTGGATGTTGGATCATCTGGGCCATGGTGTCATCAGAGACCTTTCAGGGGATCTTGGCTGGTCAAACCTGATGTATCTTAATCTGTAACAAATCCATAGCCTCTGGCTTTCTGTGGGAACAAAAGCAGAGTCTCCTTTCCAAAATAACATATCCTTACATCCAAATTTTGAAGTCAAGGTACCTTTAAAATATACGTATTGGTTTAACTCAACAGCTTTTACAATCAAATGTTTTTCTGCAGTTAAAAATCCCAAAGACAACACAATCCAGATTCTCTGTGTAATATTCATCTTTACGTGGCTTATTTTTTTATATTAGCTTGAACCTATTGCTTTAAACTGCAGTCTTCTAAGCCTGAAACAGCGCTGGCGCTATGGCTGCTGGCCCCGCCCACTTCAGCTTCCCAACATGGCGGTGGTACGTTTTCTGCCAGCTCTGGGAGCCATCAACTCTCAGAAATAGTGGGTCTATGCTTCTATCAAAGCAGCGTGTAGCCCAGAAACCTCTTTTTTTTTTTTTATACTAGCAAAGGCTAAATCCACCACACAGCTTAATGTGCTACTTGCAGAGGCCTCATTCCCGCCATACTGCAGGTCGAGCATGCACGCCAGGAACCCGCCATAGTAGCTCAAACACGCAGGCTGCCACTAGCTTGAAAGAGACAAATAGGAGCTGTTTTTAGCTCCATTTTAGAATCTTTTTACTCAGGTTTTAGGTGGAAACTCTTGCCCCACGTTGGGCGCCAAATGTAGATGTAACCAACCGTCTTATTAAATAAAATACACAGAGCTGATTCAGAGAAGAAAGCCAAGAGGTCAGAGCTAAGAGCCTCACCCTTCCTGCTTCAGTGATCCTCTTCAGTCAAGAGAGCTCCCCGAAAGGGGCCTACTTCCTGGGTGTATGTCTTTATATAGTCTAGCTGTTCTGCCTTCTCATTGGTTGTAAACCTAAACACGTGACTGCCTTGTCACTGCCTGTATGTACCGCCCTCCAGGTCCTTAAAGGCATGCACCACCACCGCCATGCACTTGCTATGGCTCTAATAGCTCTGACCCCCAGGCAACTTTATTTATTAACATACAATTAAAATCACATTTCAGTACAAGTAAAATACCACCACATCACACAGTCCCAAGGGGGATGCGGGCATCAGTCTGGTACTTCCTGTGCCTGCAGTTTTAGTCCAGATTAACACACACCCAGCTGTTGACTGGTTTTGATTTACTAGAAATGAAAGCACCCAGGATGCAATCTTTGGGATGAGTTGATCTAACACCAATTAGGCACTGTTTCTACTCTGTCCAGGTGTGTTAGAGAAAATCAGTCAAATCTACGTACTGTAATTAACCCTTTCTCTTCTGTAAGATGCCTATGACTTCAAACAAACAAACTTTGGATACCAGAGTCCAAGTATTCTGCTAGTGACTATACGCTTTTGTAAAACTTCTCACAATTATTCTGATATACTACTTGAGATTGGTATACCAAATTGAAGAAATGTACACAAATACCTTCTTCTCCCTATTCTACTTTGTGACGTTCTAGCAGCTTTAATGATGTTCAGAAGCTTGAGTCCCTGAAGCTTGTCAGACTGCCACTTGGAGGCTTTCATGGGGCCTCTCTGATTGTAGCTGTTCTCATGATAAGAATAAATAAGGCTTTTGTACTAAATTCCCTCTCCAATATAGTTTTTTTTTTTCCTTGATGTCAAACCGGACTAGTCAGTGTTTGAGGCCCCCGTGGGACCTGACAGAGTTGGAATGAAGAGGCATCTGGATTTGTTTAGATAGATGACAGTTAACATTTCTATGTGGACTGCATTGTTTAGCAGGAAAGTGCTTCAGAAACTCTGAATAAAATCGATTTTATTTCCTACCTCAGCAAATCCCACTTCTGGTTTTTGCTGTCTTGGTAGGAATGCTATAATCAGAATACAGGGGAGAGCTCAGTGGTCCAACGCTCCACTTGAAAGCCATGAGGGTTTGGACCCAGCCTTACCAAGTTCCTTGACCTGTTGGTGTTTACCCCGTTAGGTCCTACCACGGTGGCCAGCCTGTCTTGGCCACCGACCGTCAGGTGCCTTTCCACCATCAGCTATGTGACGCGTACATTCCTTAGAAGTGTCCCTCAGCCACAGTCCTGTCCTTGTTCTCTTGCCTCTTGTTTCTCTCTGTCTGTCTGTCTGTCGCCTGCCTCTTCCATGTCCCCACTCTGAGATGGCCTGTCACTCGCCCCCCCCCAGGAAACCTCTTATACTAACTCTTGTGCATGGTGTTCTCTTAGCAGCACGCCTTGCCTGCTGTCTGACACAGACTCAGCATTGAAGGTGAGGAGGGAGCAGATAGTGACCTGAGCATCCCTGACCTGAGTTCTAACACCTACCTCACAGTGTTATGGAGCCAAAGGAGTTACTCTGAAGAGTGCTTAGAATAGTGCCCAGCACATAGTAGGCATGTTAGTGTTATAGTAACTGCAGAGATAATGAGGCCTTTGATCTTCAGTTTTCCTAGTGTAAGAAGCATTAAATATGTTTATTTCCTACCCAACACTATACAACTTGTGGTTACCATAAGGAATTCAAATGTTTCTATCCCCCTACCCTGTATGCAGGTACTTTAATCTTCCCAACACAAAGGCCCTGATATTTTCTTGGGTTAAAGTGGCTGACCCCTTCCCCCTTAGTTTCCTTTAGTGGATTATTTTAACAATAGCCAACTGCAAAGATAGGACTCCAGCCAATGAGGCACAGAGACCATCTGAGTTGGAATAAAAACCAGCTGTCCTCCTGCCTGGGTGTGCTTGTTCTTCCTAACACACAGTCTTGATCAAAAGTAAAGTTTTGCTTCGCTGAGACACTTCTGTTGGAGTGGTTGTTATTTATTTGTGGCACTATTTACCATGTGAGAGAAGCCAGGAGGTACAATGAAACACACTGCGTAAGTTTTATTAGGGGAGGGTAAAGAGAGGGTGTGTGATAGGCCTACTGGAAGCAAATGGTGTGGAAGAAAGGGGGACAGGGAAACAGGTGGAATCTGCTTTTAATATGGGTTTTTACATAGCTACGCTACACATGCACATAGATTACGTGATCACGCGGCTCACAGATTACTTGAATGTATGGTGCATGTATTATGTAGGATGTAAGGCCCTGGAATGACTAATTGTTCCTCATGACTGATGGACAGCTTATGCATGACCATGTAGTTAGGGAGTGGCTAGGGATTCTAACAGTGACTCTGGGAACATTAGAAAGGTAAACACATCTTTGCCACTTGTTGAAATTTAAATTACCACATGAAAAGGTGTAGGGATCTATGTTTTGTTGGATCTCATTAAGGCAAAGCTACTTCCTCATGGTCAAAAGAGTTAAATTTAAGTTCTACCTCTAGCCTTGGGTAGAGTTCCAAAAATTGCATATTATTGTCCCCTAATTTTAAGAGTTAATCCAGATATGGCCTGACCATAACCTGGACAGGATTCTATCCCCCAAGATGCCCAAGTCACCTCAAGACATGCTGCTAATCCCACAGATGTAAGGAGAAAGACTGCTGACCCAAATCATGGCCAAAGTAATTAAAGGGTTTTTTTGTTTTTTTAAATAGGGGCACACATGTTGTTTTCCCACAAGGCAGAGTTCAAGAGATCAGCACTGGATATGGGGAAAATAAGGGTTTTTATAGCTCAGGAGTAGGTAGCTTCAAATGGGGGCATTTGGCAGGTAAATAGGCCAAGCCACAGAAGCAGAACATAAGCCTAACAAAATGGCCCTAAGAACCTTTTGAAACAAAGACATAATTGCAAGGTGGGTCATAACAAGGTAGTCATAACAACAGTGGTCAAATAACATTTTGAAGCAAAGGCATGGTTGCCGTTTCCTGGAATAGGCAGTACAGAACCATCTGTAGTTAAGGTTACAGGTGGGACATAGCCCAATCCTTGAGAAACAGATTTCATCATAAACAGGAACGAACCTAGATTGTCTTGACTGTAAGATGGTTTTCAAGTTCAAGATGGCGGCAGGCTGATTAATCAATGCTACAGAGAGAAGGTCAATTATCACAATACGCATGCTTTCCAGAAGCCCTTCCCTTAGTGCAGCCACCGCAGAGCCTCCGTTAGTCAGCATGTAACACCCACACCTGTTTTTCTGAGATAAGCATTTCCCCCCTTCTTTTCCATCTTTTTCTTGCAGACACTGGCCCTTGCCCGGGCATGCATTCTCTCACATTCTGATCCTTGTTCATCGTTCACTGATGCTCTGCCCACCCTACTCCCTTGTGCTTTGCCACTGCTTGCCAGCCTCCATTGCTGCCCAGAAGTCACAGCCCCTCTTCTCTACCTTGGCCATGTCTCCATAGTTTCTTGCCCTATTGTTTTCTTCACTAACACAAGGAAATTCTTCTTGAGGTTTCTTCCAAGTATGTTTCTAATTTCTTTTAATAACAACACTAAGAATGCAGTTAAGCAGTTGATCAACTGCTTAATACTATTAGCATAGGTTGCACAACCCAAACCAGGCTATCAGGCACACTGGGGTAGGGAGCAAGCACAACAGGGTGGTGGTAAGCAAATCCATGAGAGTCTCTTAAAGGGTATCAAGGATTTATTAAGATATAAAATGGGGACAAATACACTCACAGATACAGAACAAAGTAAACAGCCATCACCCTCCATTCTACCTGGGGGAATGAATGGAATCAGCCATCTGGTGTGCAACCACCCTGAGAGAGCGAGCATGGGTGCCCCCTCCTCAGTTTTAAGCAGTCATGTACCCAGGAAAACCATGCCTCCATCAGGCCAGATACCCCAAGGTCTTCGGCAAAGCAAATTCCTACAACATGTCTGTGAGTTTACTCTGTTTTTTTTTGTTTTTGTTTTTGTTTTGGGGGGGGGTTAAGACAGGGTTTCTCTGTGTAGCTTTGTGCCTTTCCTGGAACTAGCTCTGTAGACCAGGCTGGCCTTGAACTCACAGAGATCTGCCTGGCTCTGCCTCCCAAGTGCTGGGATTAAAGGCGTGCTCTGGTGGCGCCGCCGCCGCCGCCGCCCAGTTGAGTTTACTCTGCTTTTATCTACCTTAAGTGGTGACTCTCTTCTCTCCTTTGGGGCCCAACTTCACAGTCTTTTGCAATTGACCACTTTTAAAAGAGTCAGCTCATGGAAAATAAAGGGCAGGATGAGGTGAAGAGGCCAGCAAGTTCCTGGGAATGCAGTTGGCCTTTGTGGAAACAAAAGTTTTATCAGACAGGGAGATTAAAAGATCTGAATTTGCTAGGGGATGTCTTTCTGTATGCTGTGAATATATGTTGTTCCCATTGGTTAATAAATAAGCTGCTTTGGCCCATGACAAGGCAGCTTAGAGGCAGGTGGGAAATCCAAGGAGAGAGACAGGAAAGAGAAAGACAGAGTCTAGAGAGACCTGAGCCAGCTACAGAAGGAGCAACATGTAATGGGATACAGGTAGAGCCACAGAACACATGGTGATACATAGATTAATAGTTATGGGTTAAGTTATAAGAGCTAGCTAGCAAGAAGCCTGCCATAGGCCATACAGTTGATAATTAATTTTAGCCTCTGAATGATTATTTTATAAGTGGCTGTGGGACCAGAGAAACCATCGGACTACATGAATTCCTTTGCATAAAAGTTTCCAAGGTTGGGGAGACTTATGGAATATTGGCCACAGAAGCTAGCCACTTTTGGTAGAAAATAATATCCCACATTAAAAGGCTTTTTGAATTTCCTCAGAATTTAAATGTGTCCTTCCTTAACTTTTGGAATTTACTGTTGTTCAAATTATTTGTTGATAATTTTTCCCCAATAGAAATGCCTATATTTGCACATTTTACTTTTTGTTTTAACAACAAAACCTACAGTCTATAGGAGCACATGCCTGTGATCTTGGAGCTCTGGAGGCTGAGGCAGGAATTGTGAGTTTGAAGACAGTCTGGGCTAATAAAAGAACCCCCCCACCACACATACACACATCACACACATACACACACACACTCCATAGTCTTCTGGAGGTTTTGAGTTTGGTTATAAAAACAACTCAATAAAACATAAGAGGTACAAAATAATACTTGATATAATTAATAAGGCAGAAAAAAGTTCCTCTCAAGAGACTAGAACTTCTGGCCTGAGAGGAGATCAGATGTCTCAGTTGAGCTGGGTCAATCACTTAGGCTAAGACAACCTGTAAGAAGGTGAGCTAATCTTAAAACAGGATGATTAATTAGTACTTTAATGAGATATTGTACATAATCGATACCTTTATTGCAGTAGCTTCTGAGGCCTCAGGGCTGTGACCCCACAGTTGTGTAGCTTGGAAGTCTCCTCACTATTTGAATTATTCAGAAAAGTAACTTTTTCTCTTTCTTTCATATCTTTTCTAAGCATGCCTTCAGGCTTCCCTAACATTTTAGGCTTTCTAATTTTTTACCTAAACAAAGCCTCTCTCTCTACCATGGGCAGCTTGTCATCCAAATGTCTGACCTCCATGCTAGCTTAAACAGCGTAACATTTTTTCCTTCTCTCCTCCAGGCAATTGTTGAGGATTTCAGCTTGCCTGCCCTGGAGTTCTTCTCTTAACCTCTGGTAGAAATGTACTAGAGCTCCATTTGAGTCCATTATTAATTATCTTATTAATGAGACTGAGAACCCCAAGAGGGACCCCAGCTCCCCCGTATAATAATCTTATAAAATTACCCTTAGCGTGGTATTACACTTTATGTCATGAGATTCCAACCTCTATTTTTCACTCCTAAAGCAAGTTGCAGACACTATTTATGCCATTTTTGTAACATGTGTCTAAGCCTCAGATAATTTTAATGAATCTCATTGACAAAAGAACTCCGTAAGATTTACTGAAACTGATTTGACCTTCCTAGCACTGACTTGTACATATTACTTAGAAAAAAACCAAAACTTTCTCCCCAGTTTTAAAAAGATATTTACATAATACATTTTACAGCACATTAATAAATTTGGTACTTTTATGATATGTAGCAGTAACTATTTTAGTATAACATATATATTAGGAAGGTTTAAAAAAATCAAATCAAGGAAAAAGAATTTTGAGCAGCCCCATATTTAATAAGGAAATTAAGCCAAGCAATTTTGAGGAGTTTTGGGATAATTCTATTGAATGTTAAATTGTTTTCATTTATGATTTATACCTACACCTCTTCCCTTTGGAAATAGATCAGAGTAGTTACTCATTCAGTAAGCAGCTCTCCCCTTTTATAGTAGGCAAACTCAACTATGTCAAAATCCTGGGTAAAAACAACAAACAGCAGAGACAGTTCTGTGCAGGCTTTGACTGTACAGCTATAGCACTTTATGTTTACCTTGAATGTATGCTGGCAAGTATCATACACAGGGCTGGTGAGAGGGCCCAACTAGTAAAGGTGCTTGCCACCAAGCCTGTGGTATGGTTTAAATGAGAAATGCTTCCGCGCCCCCAGGCTCAGATATTTGAACAGTTGTTTCCTGGTTGGTGGTACTGTTTGGGGACATTATGGAAACTTAGGGAGGGGGAGACTTGATGGAGGAACTGTATCACTTGTGGGGGGAGCAGGCTTTGAGGATTTATAGCTGTTGCAGAGAATTGTTCACACTACAACTCTGCTGTGCCAATAAAGCCACCTTGAATCAAAGGATGGAATCAGCGATTGGCTGACTGGAATTAGTCATAGAGATGTTGGAGGACTGAGGAAGTCAGATGGAAAGGGACAGGAAGAGAGAAGGAGGGGTTTGGGTAGATTTCTTGGGCTTTTTAGATTGGGAAAACGTGGAGAGTAGGGTCAGCTGGTCATCCCTCTGCTGTTCCTTGGATTTATGAGATTTTTATCTCAGTTTCTAACTACCAAATTTTTATTAATATCACAACAATTAAGGTAAATGCTTTTGGCATCCAATGCATGGTGAGGTCACATGGCAGCTTTTAAAGCTGCCACTTTCCTGCCACCGCGGGTCACCAGCATGGGCTTTTCATCTCTCTTCAACAGCATCTCTGCCCCCAAACATGCAACTGCAGCTGCCTGCCACCTCTGCAGCTGACTGAGTCAGCCGCTCATCACTGGCTCTGTCATTCAGGCCAGGTGCCCTCCCATGCTGCATTCTAGCCCTGCCTGCCTCTCCTCCTGTTTTCTCCTTGTGTCTGCTTCTCGGGCCCCTCCCTCCCCTTCCAGGAGTAGCTGTCACAAGCACCTGGGCTCAGCAGAGCAAGCCTGCCACTCCCCTCCCAGGGCCATCCTACATGGCCCAGCACAAGAGCCTAGACCAAGTGGAGCTAATCCAGCTACCTGGAAACCCCCCCCACACACACACACACCAAAAATTGACCACAGCACCACAGCTGGCTACCATCTCATAGCTTTGCCTTTACCATAGTCATCAGCAGATCTGGTGAGACACCAGGGAATTCTTAAGGTAGAAATTAGGTTTACATTTAAAACAAATAAAAAACAAACCAAAATCCATATATGTATATATATATATAAAGTTTCATCTTAAGAATGATGGATATTATGATGCAGGGAGTTAGGTCTCTGTATGATTCTACAATAGATGGTTTGAAAATGGAAAAATAAATGAGGATAATCAACTTAGCTGGGATTGACATGTCAATTGTAATCATTATCAGTTTGATAATTCATGTTTTATCCTTTAAAAAGCAGTTTGATATTGGTGTCAAATATGAAAAGTTGACTGATAAGATACAATCCTTAGAAAGACATACTCATGAAACTAAGAAAAATATTGACACATAGAGTTTAGAGCAGAACCTACCACACCATTGCATTATGAAACAAAAGAGGTGCAGGCCAAAGTTATTAGAAAACCAACTTTAATTTACCCAATTACCATTCAAGAATGACCACCAGATGATAGAAACCCCCAAGACTATGCAGAAATTAACTGGGATCCTATAGAAATGTTAGATTTGAAGAGATATAAGGAAGCAGTTGTTTCACATGGTATGCATTCATTTTTTGTGAAACAGATGTTAAATTCATGGGCAACTCAGAACAGAGTTATTCCATGAGACTGGAAAGATTTACTTACAGCAGTATTGGAAGCTGCTCCTCAGTTACAATGGAGAACATGGTGGAGAGAGGAAGCTAGGGTCATAGAACAACAAAATAGGGCTAGAGGCATGGAAATTTCCCAAGACCAGCCTCTCAGTGAAGGTCAGTATGCTGGTTTGCAAAGACAGTTTAGATTTGATGATCACACCTTGGCCCTATGCTGTATAGCAGCTTTGAATGCTTGGGATAGGGTTAAAAAATCAGGAAAGAGGACTGAGTCATTTACTAAAATTATACAAGGCCCAAAAGAAGCCTTCACTGGTTTTTGAGTAAGATTCACTTCAGCTGTAACAGAATGACATCAGATTCAGAAGTTCGAAAAATATTAATTGAATCTTTGGTCTTTGAAAATGTTAATTCAGAATGAAAAGGGGTAATTAGGCCTGTAAAGGCAAGATCAGCACTGATACATGACTGGATCCGAAATACAGCTGATACTGGATCTCACACTTATAATGATACTTGGATAGGAGAAGTGATTTCTAAAAATTAAAAAAAAAAATCAACAGATCAGATGTTTTAATTGTAGTAAACAAGTTCATCTGAAAAGGGATTGTAGGCAAGGCATTCCTAGGAACAATGTTTTTTCTTGAGATAATCCAAACAGAAGAACCAGCCTTCTGGAATATGGAGAAGGTGTCACAAACTCTAGCATTGAAGTAATGAACACAGATCAACAAGGGACAGGCAAGATGACCCTTTGACATCAGGAAACACCTTTGGGTGCCTCTCACAGGCCCCAGTGTCAAATTCATTCAATCATTCCCTGTTAGCATTGGAAAAACTCTTCCATAGATCAAATGCAAGACTTAATACCTGTTGTTAAAAAACCACACTGCTCTGGATGACATAACAGCTTCATTAGATAAAACAAAAATATCAGGAGAGACCATAAAACAAGTATTTTGGCAAACTTCTATAAATGATCAAAAACCAAAGCTAAAAATACAAATAAATGACATTGTAATTGAAGGTATACTAGACATAGGCACAGATGTAACAAAAATTTCACCACAATCTTGACATTCAGATTGACCTCCATGGGAGGTAAATATTTAGCTTCTAGGGATTGGAACTTTTTCTCAGATGAAACAAAGCACAAGGTAGATGAAGTGTAGAGGGCCAGAAGAACAGGTAGGGAATTAAAGTTGTATGTGGCAAACATAGCAATGAATTTATGGGTACATGATTTGTTACAGCAATGAAAAACCCAGATTAACAACCCTCCAGTCTCAGAAACAAACTATAAACTAAATAAGGACTTAAATAGTGCAAGAAAATTATCAGCTGAGGCTGATAGAGAATTGGCTTTGGTAGAAAAGAAATTACAGGATACACATGTGGATCATTTGGTCCTGAGCTTGATTGTATTCTGGTTGTTTTACCTTCTACATATTTTCCTACATGAATTGTTATGCATTTAGAAGATAATATTTTAGAATGGATATTTTTGGTACACAAACAGAATAAAAAATTAAAGACCTATGTAGAAAATGTTTCTGAATTGATTATAAAAGGAAAATTAACACTTTGTCAATTAGCAGGAATAGACCCAACAGAAATTGTGGTACCTTTTACTAATGCTCAAGTTGCCTCATTGTGGACAGAATGAGCATTGGAAAGAAGCTTGCAGTCACTTTTTAGGAGAGATTAGCAACAAATATCCCTAAAGCAAGTGACTTCAGTTTGTAAAAAGAACTAATTGGACTCTTCTTTACGTTGTACAAGAAACACCAATTTCTGGAGCCCCTACATTCTATACTGTTGCAAAAAAATCAGTAAATGCAGGTTATAAGTCAGGAGATTTAAGTAAAATGGCTCAAAGCTCTATGATTCTGTTCGAAAGTCAGACTTATATGCTATTCTCATGGTATTAGATTTTCCCTAACCCCTTAATATAGTTACTGGCTCTCAATATGCAGAAAGAGTTATTTTACAAATTGAAACTGCTGAACTTATTCCAGATGATTCAGAATTAACTTTGTTATTTATTCAATTACAAGAAATAATCAGAAATATAAATCATCCCTTGTATATAACACATATCAGATCCCATACGGTCTACCAGGCCCGCTAGCACAAAGTAATGACAAACTTGATCAGCTATTGGTAGGGAACATGCTAGAAGCCTCAGAGTTTCATAGAAACACCATGTTAATAGCAAATATTTGAAGAAAGGTTTTTCTAACACTTGTCAACAAGACAAGGAAATTATAAGAAAATGCCCTACTTGTTCTTTGTTATAACCAAATTCTATTACCTGCAAGAAACAACCCAAAAGGTATTCAAAGAAATTAAATTTGGCAAATGGATATGTTTTATTTTGCAGTTTGTAAAATTAAAGTATATGTACCATACCATAGATACATATTCAGGATTTCAATGGGAAACTGCTTTGAATTCTGAAAAGGCTGATTCTGGAATCACACATTTATTAGAACTTATGGCCATTATGTTAATGCCTGAAAAAATTAAGACTGACAATACTTCAGCATATGTCTCTAGTAAAATGAAATAATTTTTTGCATATGACAACATAAAACATATAACAGGTGTACCACACAATTCTACAGGACAAGCAGTTATAGAAAAAAATCTAATCATCCTTTAAAAAGATATGCTTAATAAGCAGAAAGGGTTAGTAAAGACCTCCAGAGATAGATTACACAATGCTTTGTTAACTTTAAAATTTTAAAATGCTAATGAAAAAGGAGTAACAGCTTTGGAGAGACATTGGGTAGTAGAAAAAAACTGCTGAATTAAATCAGCCTGTATACTTTAAGGATGCATTAACCTCAGAGTGGAAACCAGGATATGTGTTACATTGGGGAAGAGGTTTTGCTTTTGTTTACACAAGAGAACAACAGTTATGGATACAATAAAATTGATAAAAATTAGATTCAAACAGGACAGACCTCTTGATTAGGAAAGGTAATAGTTCATCAAATAGTGTGGCCCTTCAATCTAAACTAACATAATACTAGCAAATAATTTTCATTTGATCAGATATAACCTGCCAAAAAGGAAAATTCCCCCAAAGTTTGGGTTTTGTTTTTATTTTTCCAGGAGAATAAAATCACCCAAACTAAGAAATCTAAAGATCACTGATAAATGAGACATCTAAAGAAGAAGGGAGAATCATCCAGAGAAAATGTCCCAAGAAAAGGAATAAATTGGTTTAAGTGTATGCACACTTCCAATAGGATAAAATCTCATAAATCTTCCTAGATGTTTGTATCTGATGTTCTTTACAGACATATAAGGCAAATGGTCTTCTGTAGTCCTAATTCAACTAAAAATTAAAGCTGGCTTTGGAGTTGGAGTGTGGCTCTCTCCTTCTCTAAACCCAAGCATTCTTGTTGAAGAAAAAAATCCAAAATCTCTGTCTCATGTCATAAGAGCCACCTAGTATGGGACAGAAGTAAACCAAAATTGAGGGACTTTTCTATTGCCACTAATCTCATAATCCTTTGGTTTTATTTTGACTCTTTAAAACTTTTCCTAATGTATAAATATTATCTCAAAATTTATGATACATATTTACACTTTCTGTTGTGATATTAATGGTCATATAGAGTACTAACCACTTCTAGAAATAGGCTTCATCTAGTTTCCTGTACATGATTTTTGAGCTTGAGTCTGAAGCAGATAACTAGGAACTAAATTTGTGTACCCTGGATGTACTTAATAGATTGTGGTCCTTTAACCTCTCTGAGTTCTGCTGCATATGACATTTAAAATGTTTAAGTTTTCTTCAGGGAACCATGATCATTCCTAATACCAATCTTTGAAGTTTCCAAAAAGATGATGGGGCCATCTGGATTATGGTAATGCAACTAAACTGAAAAACACCACCCAAAGATCAGCTTTGGACTACAAACTTCTCAGGACAATTTCAAGGCAGTTAGTTAAGATGTTCCAGGCTCATAGACTACCTTAGCCAGGACTTCAGGTAAGTCCTGCACTTTCCCATCACACCAAGAGTGGACAACAGCTAGCTCTCCCAGGACTTGACAACTAACTCAATTTTCTCAGGGTCCCCCAAAGGTGCTGTTGTCCCCAGACAACAGGAAGTAATTTTAAGAACATGGTGCCTAAATTTCCAAAAGATGTGTGTGTGTGTGTGTGTGTGTGTGTGTGTGTGTGTGTGTGTGTGTGTAGGGGGGGTTCTGGTTGTTTAGTGGATGTTTATCATTGTTTAGGGTGTTTGGTTACAAGTTGTTGTTGTTCATGGTCAGGGAGGAAACCAAGCAAAAGAAAGTATATTCAGGCATCTTGTTTTGAAAAGAAAAAAGGGATATAGAAATGCTGTGGGTGTTGTTCTGTATGCTGTGAATGTGTGTGCCTCTAATTGGTTGATAAATAAAATGCTGTTTGGCCAGTAGCCAGACAGGAAGTATAGACAGGACAAGCAGACAAGAAGAATTCTGGGAAGAGGAAGGCTGACTCAAGAGTTGCGAGCCAGACACAGAGGAATCAAGATGACAAGGCAGAACTGAGAAAAGGTACCAATCCACATGGCTAAATATAGATAAGAATTATGGGTTAAATTAAGTATAAGAGTGTAGCTAGAGTTTTCCTGCCTGGCCCACAGTCAGGACAAATCTCCCTCACCTGCCAGTCCCACAGCCTCAGACCCAACCAAGTAAACACAGAGAGTTATATTGGTTACAAACTGTATGGCCGTGGCAGGCTTCTTGCTAACTGTTCTTACAGCTTAAATTAATCCATTTCTATTAATCTATACCTTGCCACATGGCTCGTGGCTTACCGGCATCTTCACATGCTGTTTGTCATCAAGGCGGCTGGCAGTGTCTCTCTGACTCAGCCTTCCACTTCCCAGCTTTATTCTCCTCCTTGTCCCGCCTACACTTCCTCCTGCCTGACTACTGGCCAATCAGTGTTTTATTTACCAACCAATCAGAGCAACACATTTGCCATACAGAATATCCCACAGCACTTCCCCCCCCCTTTTTTTTTTCAAAAAGGAAGGTTTTAACCTTAACAAAGTAAAATTACATATAATTTGGGAATTTGGGCGTAGCTTCTCTTACTACTTCCTGCTGGAGGAGGGCGCTGTATTTTATGGAGACACAAAGAAAATTTTAGGATTATGGAATAGTCCATGAGGCTGTATTGTCTGAGCCAGTTGCCTTCAAACCATTCTGGATGTTGGATCATCTGGGCCATGGTGTCATCAGAGACCTTTCAGGGGGTCTTGGCTGGTCAAACCTGATGTATCTTAATCTGGAACAAATCCATAGCCTTTGGCTTTCTGTGGGAACAAAAGCAGAGTCTCCTTTCCAAAGCAACATATCCTTATATCCAAATTTTGAAGTCAAGGTACCTTTAAAATGTACATTTTGGCATAACTCAACAGCTTTTACAATCAAATGTTTGTCTGCAGTTAAAAATCCCAAAGACAACACAATCCAGATTCTCTGTGTAATATTCATCTTTATGTGGCTTATTTTTTTATATTAATTTTACTGTCTCTTTAAAGACTTTATTTTTTTAAACTATGTATTTATTTATATAACTGTATATATCACCTTTTTTTGTCTCTTTCAAGCCTACGTATATTTTACACACATTGCAAACTATTACATCTGGATCTGTCTTATTGTGAATCTATTGCTTTAAACTGCAGCAGCTGTGGCTGCTGGCTCCGCCCACCTCAGCTTCCCAACATGGCGGTGGTATGCTTACCGCCAGCTATGGGAGCTATCGTGGGTCTCTATGCTTTTATCCAAGCAGCGTGTAGCCCAGAAACCTCTTTTTTTGTTTTGTACTAGCAAAGGCTAAATCCACCATGCAGCTTAATGTGCCACTTGCAGAGGCCTCATTCCCACCATACTGCAGGTCGAGCATGCATGCCAGGAACGTACCAGTAGCTCAAACCAGCAGCTGCCACTCATTTGAGAGAGACAATTAGGAAGCTGTTTTTAGCTCCATTTTAGAATCTTTTCTCTTATTAAATAAGAGACACAGAACCAATGCAAAGAGAAAGCCAAGAGGTCAGAGCTAAGAGCTAAAACCTTACCTTCCTCCTGCAGTGGTCCTACCTCTCCAAACCAGCACTACCCCTGTGTTAAAGTCTTTATAGAGTGTCCCTGTTCTGCCTTCTCATTGGTTGTAAACCCAACCACATGACTGCCTCGTCATGGCCTGTCTGTATAGGCCTCCAGGTTTTCCATGCTTGGTATTGAGATTAAAGGCATGTGTATCCAATAATGGCTGTATCCCTGAACACACAGAGACTTACAAAGCTCTGCCTATCAAGTGCTGGGATTACAAGTGTACGCCACCACTGCCCTGCTTTCCTATGGCTTGCTAATAGCTCTGACCCCCGGGCAACTTTATTTATTAACATACAAATAACATTTTAATACAAATAAAATATCACCATATAAGAGCTAGTCAGTAATAAGCCTGAGCTAATGGCCAAGCAGTTAAAATTAATATAAGCCTCTGTGTGTTTATTTGGGTCTGAGCAACTGTGGAACTGGGAGGGACACAGGAAAACTTCCAACTACATAGAAATGACAGGATAAAAGGGTAGATTATGGTATCCATTTTCAAACTAAAAGAGCAACTACTCATCTCTAATATTTTACATTGATATGGGTTTTTGTATATTGATACAAATTTAAGCTTATTTTGTTATACTGTATATGTTTCTATTCTTGTTTAAGATATTGTACTTTGCAGATCATTTGAAAATTTAATGTAAAGTTCTAGTCCTTGAAAGCTATTTAGAATAATAAAGAAATACAGGTTAGTAATTTAGTCTTCTATAACAATCAAACTTATAGTCATATTAGGTATGTTTTCAAGGTCAAATAGAGATATATTTCAAATAGATGATCTTTAAACACTTTAGAGACCTACAGAATATTTAAGATGTTTCAATAACATAAGGCTTTTCATGACAGTGAGACATGTCTCCTCCTGGTAGGACCAATTTACTTCGAAAGAAGAAGATGATGGGCATTGAAGAATGTCCATATGGAATTTGTTTCTTTGTGGCAAATTTTTCCACTGGGCAAGAAACTGCCCTTGCAGTGTGCTGACTAAATTGGAGAAGCAGGACACAAAAGAAAGTGATTGTTGACTGTTTGCCAAAAAAAAATCCTGCTTCACAAAAATTCTGTCAGATATTCATAGGCCTGTAGACCAAAGGTGGATAACCCAATGATGCATAGGAACCTTGGGGTGGGGTGTCCAGGCAGCCAGGTGTGACTGTTGTTTCTATAATTTTGGAATTTGCTTGCTCTGCACTTCCTGTTTACTCAGGTAATATTTCCTTCTTGGGTCTCTAACAGAGTTGAAGATTAGATAGTCAGTTATAGTTTTCCTTCATTATGACCAAAAGTGCTATGAAGAAAAGGTCAGGTGGTACAGGAAGAATGCCAAGGGCCTTGGAGGGTGTTTCGGCACCACTCACATGGGGCAGTCTGGCATCTGGGAACCACATTCTCAAAGATGTGCCTGCACCTCATCTACTCTGCCTGCTCTGCCAGGGGAGGCTGAGGTGCAAGGAGGTCTTGGTGGAAGATGGCTGCAATGAGGTCTCTTACTTGAAGAAAAATATGGCTGTCAGTTTCTCCATTGATCCTAGGGTCTGGGCAGTGAGACCTAAGACAGGTAAAGAAGTGCTAAACTTTTTGTTGCCTAGAACAGCTTACAGGCCCAAGATGAAGAGTGAGAGAAAGATTGGAGTAAAAGGAGGAGACAGTTTGTAGTAAAGCAGACCTGGAGCTCCCTGGGAATTCAATTGCCTCCATTTTCCTACAATGTCATGATTCTATTGTGTTGTGAATTGGGTTTTCTTTACCCCTGTGGCTGGTTCTGTATCTGGAATTATAGTCCTTAAAGTATACACTGAGGAGTGGTATAGCAACATAAATTGAGAGTCCGTTGACCCCAGCCAAGGGCTATCATCAAGGAAACAAGCAACAACAAATACTGGTAAGGAGGTGGGAAAGAAGAGCCTTCATACACTGTTGGTGAGAATATTACCTGCTTCAACCACTGTGGGAATTACTATGGAATTCAGAGGTTCCACAAAAAGCTAAAGTAGAATTACAACATGGCCCAGCTCCAGCACTTCTAGGTATATACTTAGAGGACTCTAATGCAGCATACTTCAGGTACTTGCATGTCAATGTTTATTGCTGCAGTATCCACAAAGGCCAAAATATGGAACTAATGTATTTTGTCCATCAATAGGTGAGTGAAGGGAGAAACTGTGTCTATTGTGTATATAAGTACAGCAATACAATATACCATATATATATATGTATACTACTGTACATATATACATATATATGCACAATAGAATTATATTCACCTGTAAAGAAGAAAAAATGATATCATTCACAAGAAAATGGATGGGATGGAACTAGAAGTTATTATGTTAAGTGAAATAAGCCAGAGCCAGAAAGACAGATATGATGTTTTCTCTCCTTTGTGGAATATATATATATATTACACATGTGTGCATGTGTGGACATGAAAGCTGAAAGGAGGCTATAGGAGGAGAGGGAGAGGTACAAAGAAAGGTAAAGGGGGAACAAGAAAGGATAATGGAATATATACGTGTGTGTGTGTGTGTGTGTGTGTGTGTGTATGTGTGTGTGTATGCCATGAAAATAGAAGGGACTACTTGAGAGGAGGAGGGACCAGCAATGGCAGGAGAGGAGAGAGAAGTACAGTAATGGTAGTGACACATACATACATATGTATTTAATGCAACTATATGCATATATATATATATATATATGTGTGAAACTGTAACAGTGAAACCAATTTTGTATGATAGCACAAATTTAATAGATGCTTTGTTTGATCTCCACTTGACCCCATATGGGGACTGCACTCTTCCCCATGATTCTTGGCCACTGCTGGTGACTTTTATGGCAGGACTAGAACAGCTTCCCAACCCATCATGGTGTTTTCATTTCCTGAAGTCCCACCAATGTTTCATAGATCTTTTGTAAATCATCACTTATCCATAACATTCTTTTTTATTGTGGTAAAATGTCTTTCAAATTAAATCAGCCTGCAACAGCTGTAAGTGTTAGGTTCAGTCAGTGGATACGTTTATGATGTTATGCAGCTGTCAATCTTCAGAGCTTCACTATTGTTCCACACTGAAACTCTGTCCCCATTGAGCACTGACTCCTTCCTTATCTGCCCTCTTCCCTGAGGAGGCTCCCTTCCTACTCTCTCTGAATTTTTATACTTAGGAGTCTTTTATAAGTGGAATTATACAGTTATTGTCTGTGCCTGGCTTATTTCACTTATCATAATGTCCTCAGAGTTCATCTATGTTTTAGCAGTATGTTAGAAATTGTCCTTTTGCTCAATCCCAGTGGACTTCCACCACTCAGGAGCAGGCCACATCAGCCAGAACCAGTGATGACCTGCTTGCCAGGGGGAACCAAATCCTTCCCTAGATTCTGTCCCCTGGGTCCCTTCCTGAGGCCCATGTAGTCCCAGCTTATGGCCCCAGTACTGGGCCCTGGCCCTAACCCCAGCAGACTTCTACAACTCAGGAGCAGGCTACACTAGACAGAACTGATATAAGCCTCATCCATCAGAACAGGAGCAAGCCACACCAGCTTGAACAGACTTCAGCTGCTCAGATGCAGATCAGACCAATCAGAAGAACAGAGACCCCCTGCTGCTCCAAAGGCCAAAGGCCAAGCTAACCACCAGAAAGCCAACTCCCAACTTGGACAGAGGATATACATCAGCTGCCAGAAATCCAGGCCACAAAGACTAGAAAATCAAAGAGGCTAATAGAATGGATATGAAACAGGATCCATCCTTCTGCTGCATCAAAGACACACACTTCAACATCAAAGATAGACATTACCTCAGAGTAAATGGTTAGAAAAATATTTTCCAATCAAAGCAGACAAAGAAATAAGCTGGTGCAGCTATCCTAATATCTAACAAAATATATTTCAAGCTAAAATTACTCAAAAAAGATAGTGAAAGACATTTCATATTCATTACAGAAAAAAAATCCATCAAGGTGAAGTCCCAATTCTGAACATTTATGCCCAAATACAAGGGCACCACATTTGTAAAAGAAACATTACTAAAGCTTAAATCACAATTAAACCCCACACACTAATAGTGAAAGACTTCAGCACCCCCCTCTCACCAATGAACAGCTCGTCCAGACAGAAACTAAACAGAGAAATAATAGAACTAACAGATGTTATGACTCAAATGGACTTAACAGATATCTATAGAACATTTCACCCAAACACAAAAGAATATACCTTGTTCTTGTCACCTTATGGAACCTTCTCCAAAATTGACCATATACTTGGCAACAAAGCAAATCTCAACAGATACAAGAAAACTGAAATAGCACCTGTATCCTGTCAGACCACCATGGGTTAAGCTCTAGAAATAAAAAGAAGCAGACACACCTAGGAGGAGTAGATTGCAGGAAATAAACTCAGGGCTAAAATCAATAAAATAGAAACAAAGAGAACGATACAAAAAATCAATGAAACAAAGAGTTGGTTCTTTGAGAAAATCAACATGATAGACAAACCCTTATCCAAATTTACTAAAAGGCAGAGGGAGAGAGAGAGAGAGAGAGAGAGAGAGAGAGAGAGAGAGAGAGAATCTAAATTAACAAAATCAGAAATTAAAAAGGGGACATAACAATAGACACCAAGGATATCTGAAGAATCATTAGGTCATTCTTCAAAAACATGTACTCCACAAAATTGGAAAATCTAAAATAATGGACAATTTTCTTGACAGATACCACTTATGAAAGTTAAATCAAGATCAGATAAATAATTTAAATTGGCTCATAACCCCCAAGGAAATAGAAGCAGTCATTAAGTCTCCCAAACAAAAAAGTCCAGGGCCAGATGGTTTTAGTGCAGAATTCTACCAGATCTCCAAAGAAGAGCTAATTCCAATACTCCTCAAATTATTCAACAAAGTAGAAACACAAGGAACATTACCAAATTTATTTTATGAGGCCATGTCACCCTGATACCCAAACCACACAAAGACCCAACAAAGAAAGAGAATTACAGACCAATTTCCCCCATGAACATAGTTGCAAAAATACTCAATAAAATACTCACAAACTGAATCCAAGAACACATCAAACAGATCATCCACCATGATCAAATGAGTTTCATCATAAAGATGCAAGGATGGTTCAACATAAGAAAATCTATCAATGTAATCCACCCTATGAACAAACTGAAAGAAAAAATGCATGATAACTCATTAAACATCAAAAGAGACTTTGACAAAATCCAGCATCCCTTCATGATAAAAGTCTTAGAAAGATCAGGGATACAAAGGACATATCTAAACGTAATAAAGGCAATTTTCAGTAAGCTGGCAGCCAACATCAAATTAAATGGAAACAAACTCAAAACAATTCCACTAAAATCAGGAACAAGACAAGACTGTCCACTCTCTCCATATCTATTCAATATAGTACTTGAAGTTCTAGCTAGATCAATAAGACAACTAAAGAAGATCAGGGGATACAAATTGGAAAGGAAGAAGTTAAAGTATTTTATTTGCAGATGATATAATAGTATACATAAGCAGCCCCAAAAATTCTACTAGAGAATTCCTACAGCTGATAAACACTTTCAGTGAAGTGGCTGGATACAAGATTAACTCAAAAATATTCCTACTATATACAAATGATAAACTGGCTAAGAAAGAAATCAGGGAAACCACCCTTCACAATAACTACAAATAATATAAAATATCTTGGGGTAACTCTAACAAAGCAAGTAAAAGACTTGTATAACAAGAACTTCAAGTCTTTGAAGAAAGAAATTGGAGAAGTTGTCAGAAGATAGATCTCCTGTTAACAGTAAAAATGGCCATCCTACCAAAAGCAATTTATAGATTCAACACAATCTCCATCTTTACAGATCTCAAAAGGACAATACTCAACTTCATATGGAAAAACAAAAACCCAGGAAAGTTAAAACAATCTTGAACAATAAAAGAACTTCCAGGGTTAACACCATCCCTGATATCAAACTGTACTACAGAGCTAAAGTTATAAAAACCCCATGTTGGCATAAAAACAGACATGTTGATCAATGGAATTCAATTGAAGACCCTGACATAAATCCACACAACTATGGACACCTGATTTTTGATAAAGAAGCCAGGAATACACAGTGGGAAAAAATAAAGCATCTTCAACAAATGGTGCTGGTCTAACTGGATACCTGCATATAGAAGAATGCAAATAGGTATGTATTTATCACCCTGCACAAAACTCAAGTCCGAGTGGATCGAAGACTTTAACATAAAACCAGATACACTGACCCTGAAAGAAGAGAAAGTAGGGAATAGCCTTGAACACATTGGCACAGGAAACAACATCCTAAGCAGAACACCAAAAGGCACTAAGGTTGACAATAAATAAGACCTCAAGAAACTGAAAAGCTTCCGTAAGGCAAATGACACTGTCAATAGGACAAAAAGGCAGCCCAAAGAATGGGAAAAGATTTTCATCAACTCCACATCTGTTAGAGGGCTAATCTCCAAAATATATAAAACCCAAGATTCTAGACACCAACAAACTAAATAATATAATTTAAAAAATGAGGTTCAGATCTAAACAGAGAATTTTCACCAGAAGAATCTTAAATGGCCAAGAAACAAAGAAATGTTCAACTTCCTTAGCCATCAAGGAAATGCAAATCAAAACTACTTTGAGATTCCATCTTACACCTGTCAGAATAACTAAGATCAAAAACACAAATGAGAGCTCATGATGGAGAGGATGTGGAACACGGGGAACACTCCTCTATTGCTAGTGGGAGTGCAAACTTGTATAGCCACTTTGGAAATCAATATGGTGGTATCTCAGAAAATTGGGAATTGATCTACCTCAAGACACAGCTATAACTCTCTTGGGCATATACCCAAAGGATACTCTATCATACCACAAGGGCACTTGCTCAACTATATTCATAGCAGCTTTATTTGTAATAGCCAGAACCTAGAAACAACCTGCATATCCCTCAACTGAAGAATGGATAAAGAAAATGTGGTACATTTACACAATGGAGTATTACTTAACTGTTAAAAACAATGACATCAGGAAATTTGCTGGCAAATGGATAGAACTAGAAAAGATAGTCCCAAGTGAGGTGACCCAGACACAGAAAGACAAACATGGTATGTGCTCACTCACAAGTGCATATTATATGTAAAGTAAAAGAGGGCCACTGTTGCTTGGTCTTTATGGCTCTGGGTGTGGGAGTGGGGTGGGGAGAAGGTGCAGCATCAACAACACAGACACAGGGAGTCAGTTGAAGGCAAACAGCAGACTCATTTATTCAATAATGGGGAAGGCCTTATACACCCTCCTCCCAGCACCCAAGCTGTGTCCCAATCTGGTGGCATTGCATGGTCATCCTTCATTGGCTGGGCATGATCAAGAACTCTGACAGTGCCTGTTGCTAGGCCCTCAGGCAAACTCCAGGTTGGCTCTTAAGAAAATATGTTATGTGCATGCCTTGGCAACTGGTTTGAGCCAATTTCCTCAACTCTGTGTGCCTGTCCTACTACAGACTATGTTACAACCCATAGACCCAGAGTGACTAAGTAACAAGGAGGATGTGCAAATCTCACTGTGAAGCAGAAATAGAATGGACATTGCCAGTGGACAGAGGAGAGGCCTGGAAGGGGGAATTGGGATGGGAACAGGAGGGACCAAGTGTGGGGAGAATGAGGGGAGAGAGTAATGGGAGATACAACTGGAATCTGAGGGCATCTCTGGGATGAGCTAGAAACCTAGAGCAATGGAAACTCCCAGGAATCTATGAGGGTTACACTAGCTAAGACTCCTAGAAATTGGGGATATGGATACTGAACTAGCCATCTCCCATAACCAGCAAGACTTCCAGTGGAGGGACTGGGACATCAACCCAGCCACAAATTCTTCAACCTACAATTTCTCCAGCCTACAAGATGTGCTGGGGTAAAGATGGCACAGAAATTGTGGAAGTGGCCAACTGGTGACTGGCATAGCTGGAGACCCATACCCTGAGAGGGAGCTCCCCAATGAAGGCCAGGACACAGAGGTGGGATGCCCCAGAGACCTCGAATAGAACCAAACATGAACGGCAAAAAAATGTCAATGAAATGACTTCTAATGATATTCTGCTATATTCATAGATTGGTGCCTAGCCCAATTGTCATCAGAGAGCCTTCACCCAGCAACTGATGGAAACAGATACAGAGACCTACAGCCAAACATTAGAAAGAGCTCAGGGAATCCTGCAGAAGAGAAGGAGAAATGATTGTAGGACTCAGTAGTGTCAACACCACCATAAGAAAACCCACAGAACCAACTAACCTGGGCTCACAGAAACTGAACCAACAACCAGGTGCTGTGAGATGTTCTGTATGGCAAATGTGTTGCTCTGATTGGTCAATAAATAAAACACTGTTTGGCCATTGGCTAGGCAGGAAGTATAGGCGGGACAAGGAGGAGAATAAAGCTGGGAAGTGGAAGGCTGAGTCAGAGAGACACTGCCAGCTGCCATGATGACAAACAGCATGTGAAGATGCCGGTAAGCCACGAGCTATGTGGCAAGGTATAGATTTATAGAAATGGATTAATTTAAGCTGTAAGAACAGTTAGCAAGAAGCCTGCCACGGCCATACAGTTTGTAACCAATATAAGTCTCTGTGTTTACTTTGTTGGGTCTGAGTGGCTGTGGGACTGGCAGGTGAGAGAGATTTGTCCTGACTTTGGGCCAGGCAGGAAAACTCTAGCAACAACCAGGAATCCTGAATGGGACTGACTTAGGCACTGTGTATATACATTATAGTTGTGTAGCTTGGTCTTCATGTGGGACTCCTAGCAGTGAGAGTGGGGAATGTCTCTGACTCTGTTGCCTGATTTTGTGACCCATTCCTCCTGCCAGATTGCCTCATTCATCCTTGGTGGAGGAGGGGGTGCCTGGTCTCACTATAGCTTGATATAGCTTGATATATCATGGGTGGTTGATATCTACGGGATACCTGCCTGTATCTGAAGAGAAATGGTGGAAGAGGAGTGGATGTGGGGCAGTCCGGGCTGGGGGTGGGGCTGGGGAGAGGTGAGGTGGGGGAAGCTTCGGTTAGGATGTAAAAACAAGGGAAAAAAGAAATTGTCCTTCTTTAATGGTGAATATTATTCCATTTTGTATATCCATTCTTCTGGTGATGGACTTTTGGGGTGTTTCCAGATTTTTTAAAATTTATAATGATGCTGTGAACGTGGATATATAAATATTTCTTCAAGTTTTTAATTTGAATTCTCTTGTGTATACCCTTTGATAAGTTTGCTGAATCAAATGATAATTCTATTTTTTTGAAGACTTGCATGTTTTCCAAAATGATTGTGCTATTTCCATGCCTACCAATAATACATAGGAGTTCAAATTCCCCATCTTTGCCAATATTTGTTGCTTTAAAAGACAAAACAAAGTGAAAACAAATAAAAAAATGGTCTAATGAAAAAATATTGACAAATAAATAAAAACTCAGATGGAGACTCTGCAGGTACTCAAATGAAAACAAAAGACATTTCTATTGTCAACTTGACACAAACCTAGAGTCACCTGGGAAGCTGGAACCCCCAGTAAGATTGGCCTGTGGGCATGTTTGTGGGGCATTTTTTTTGATCACTTGTTGATGTGGGAGGAGCCATTCCCCTGTGGGTGGTGCCATCCATAGGAAGGTGGGCCTGTGCTATATAGGAAAGTTAGCTGAGCAAACCCCAGGGAACAGACCAGTAAACAGCACTCCTCCTCCGTGGTCTCTGCTTCAGTTCCTGCCTTGAACTCCTGTCATAGCTTCCCTCAGTGACTGCTGTGAGCTAGAAGAAAACTAAACCTTTCCTCCCCAACTTGGTTCTGGTCAGTGTTTTATCACAGCAACAAAAGGCATAACTAGAATGTGCAAAAATAGCTTACTATAAAACATTTTTTCATGTGTTTTCATATTGTGGCTTAAACCCCTTTCAGTTAGGGTCAAATATCAAGCATAAGACTTCTCTACATAATTATGTTAAGAAGTAGACACAGATATTTAAAGTTCTGTAAACGATTAATTCAAGTAACACATTTATCATGAGCTATCCTTAGATGTTACAGGATTTCCTGCTTCACCAGATTAAAAGCATGTCAGTCATTCACACCTAGTCTTCAGGCAAGTTTTAAGACTTCAGGATATTCTGTTTTACATATTCATTACTAAGAAATCACTGCTTTACAAAATGAACAGTTCACTATATGGTACCAAATCATCCCGTCAAGTCACATATATACACATGCCTAATATAAGAGAAATCCCTGGCGAGATGGCTCAGTGGTCAGGAGTACTTTGCTCCTCTTCCAGAGGACCTGAGTTTGGATCCACACACCCATGTCAGGTGGCTCACAACATACAGTCTAGGAGATCTGACGCCTGCTTCTGACCTTTACTAGCACCTATACTCACATGGTATATACGTATATACACACAAATAAAATAAAATAATGAATATTAAATATAGAGAAATCCATAGTTAAGAAAAGAACATACCAGTTAGTGTGTGTGTGTGTGTTTTACCACATTGCATTTCTGAACCATACTGCCCCACTTGTGTATTGATTGTTGGCTTAAAACAATTGATTTAATGCCTGTGGTTCTGTATTCAACATTCTGGCCGACTTAGATCCGTTGGAGTCATTTATGTGGTTCAGAAATTTGGGAGCTAGTGTGTGGGTGGGAGGGGCCAAGATGGTTGTCCATCTGGATCCTGGGCTGATCTCTTAGGTAATCTATTCGCTCTCATTTCTCTCACTGTATAGTACAGATTGGCATTGAACTCACAGTAATCCTGCCTCAGCTTCCCAAGTGCTGGTATTATAGGTATAAGTCACCACTACTGGCTAATCTGGATTTCTTTACATGGTGGCAACTGCTTCTTTTTAAATTATTTTTATTTATGTGTGTGTACATGTGCATGTGTGTGTACGTGTGCGTGTGCGTGTGCGTGTGTGTGTGTGTGTGTGTGTGTGTGTGAATTTTTGCTACTTGTGACCCTAGGTCATAAGAGGGTCCCAAACCCCTTGGAGCTGGAGTTACAGGCAGTTGTAAGCCACCTGATATGGGTACTGGGAACCAAACTCTACTCTTAACCTCTGAGCCATCTCTCCAGTCAGTAACAACTGGATGAGAGAAAGAAAGAGAGGGAGAGAGGAAGAGGGAGAGAATGGATGTACAAAGCCTGGGATCAGGGAGATGGCAAAGTAGGTAAAGTGTTTGCCCTACCAGTATAAGGAATTGAATTAAAATTCCAGAGCTCATATAAAAGAAAAAAAAAGGTAGTGCATGACGGATGCATGCAGAGGAGGCGGATCTCAGAGGCTGCAGGACATCCAGTCCAGCTTACTTTGTAAACTCCAAGTCAGTGAGAAATCCTGTCTCCAAACACTCAAAGTTGCCTTCTGACTTCCACATGAATGCACACTAAACAGGCACCAACACACACACACACACACACACACACACACACACACACATGCACACACACCAACACACACACAAAGGCATATGCACACTCCTCTCACTCATACACTCAGTCACACATGCACACACACACATGTGCACACACATTCATACACACAGGCACATGTACACACACTCACATTCACATGCACCCTCACACACACTCACACATACACACACATATGCACATATACATTCACCTACACACACAGGCACATGTACACACACACATTCACATGTACATTCATACACACTCACATATGCACATACACACACACACATTCACATGTACATTCATACACACTCACATATGCACATACACACACACACACTCACATGTACATTCATACACACTCACATATGCACATACACACACACACACACACACACACACACACACACACACCTTAGAACTTGCACAGTGCTGTCCCTTCTAGTACCTTTGATTAAAGCAAGTCACACGATCAGGCTTTCATCCAGGAGGGTACAAAGCAGGTCCCTCCTCTTGTCAGGGGAACATGGTAATATGATGTTGCAGAAGAGTGAGGACCAAAGGAAGGATTCACTGCTGGCCCTTATTAAACAATAATGTCCTCCTACATAAACTAAACCTAAATCTGGCTTCTCAAAGCTCCTCAGCCACCTGATGAAGTCCACATCACTCAGTAAAATGTTGCTATGTACAATAAAGTGGGCTTGAATGTGTAGAATACTAGGCTAACCTTAGCTTGCACAGATGTCATTAGGTCCATCATATCATCAATTTCAACTATTGGTCCTGCTTGATAATGTCAAACTAATTTGCCTTCAGCATTCATACATTGTAATACTGGAATATACTCAACACTTGTTCATGTTTTGTGACTGAGTGGCCAGGGAGGTGGGGTGGAGTGAACAGAGACATGGGGCACTAATGGTATGTGTGCACAGGAAGTGCTGTGTGCACAGGAGTGCATGTGTCAGACACTCCAGGAAGCGTTTGGGGACACAAATGCCAAAGCACAAAGTCATCTGCATGTGGTTTTGTTTATTTATCTGGCATAAAAATCTCAGAGTCTTGGGACTGAGAAACTGACATGTATTATTGATTAATGTGCAGTATCCAAGCCTAGACACAGAGGTCTGGCCCCAAGTCAAAAACTACAATTTAAGGTTGTGCAGTGGTTTAGTACTTGGTGTTCTTGCAGAGGCCAGAGCTTGGTTCTCAGCATCCACGCCATGTGTTCACAACTACCTGTGACTCCAGCTCCAGGGGATCTGACATCCTCTTCTGGCCTCTGTGGGTATTCATATACATATGCACATACATAAATACAAATAAAATATTTTTTAAAAAATTTTTATTTATTTTTGTATGTGTGTGAATGTGCATGAATATATGTGTACCATGTGTGTGGAGGAGCCTGCAGAAGCCGGAGATGGAGTTGGACCCCCTGGAGCTGGCACTGCAAGCAGTTCTGAGCTGCCCTGTGGGGGCAGGGAATTGAACCAGGGTTTTCTGCAAAAGTAGTAAGTGCTCCTAACCATGGAGTCATCTCTACAGGCCCCAAAAGAAAATCTTTCAAAATAAATAAACAAATAAATAAATAAATATGTTTCTAAGAAAAGGCTGGTACTCTCAGTAAACAGTTAATTTCTAATAATTACTTGGCAATTACTGTCACAGAAATGACTTCGTCCTTGAATGGAAGTGTGTCAAGAAATCATTGGTTCTGTGCAGAAGGCATCTCCCATCTGATGATGCTTCTACTGCTCCTGTTTGTGGGTCCTACAAATGTTAAAGCAGCGCAGAAGCATTTTTTCTGGGGAATTTAATCAGAAAGTAATTTCTTTGAAACATGATCAGCCAGTTAAAAATCAGGGCCATGAGCATTTGGCAAAAAAAAAAAAAAAAAAAAAGCAAGCACCTGCCATTCTGGGAAATTATAGATTATTTCTGTTTTGAGCCCTGAACAGTAGCTAGGATTGCTGAAGGGCTACAACAACTAAACCAGCTCTTTGTATTCCATTGTTTCAGCTCTTTTGAACATTATATCCAAATTTGCTTTTTGGTAGAATTTGTTATGCAGTAATTAGATGCTATTGTGTAGCAGGCATAAGTCCAGGGGAAATTTTTTTTGTTTAGTATTTTAAATGCCATCCTCAAAAAGGCCTTGAGAAGGCTGAACCAATCAATAAGCTGCAACCAAACATATTACTATGTACTTGGGACATGAAAATTATTTTATTAAAATTTAATTATTTATATGGAGCAGAACGAAGTCACAGGTAGCTCATGAGATTTTCATAGAGATCAATATGTGACAGAATACTAAATCTGATTTTGTTGGATTCATAAAGCACTTGGTGTCAGATCTGAGCTAAATGCATTTTTCATTTGGTTATCACTATGAAAAGGAGAAAGAAAATCTATTTTATAGTAGAGAGTGAGAAAGGTTTTCATTTTTGAGCTGCAGGGACTTAATCCTGTTTGGTAAGGTAGAAAACACAGGCTTTGCCACTGACGTGGGCTGTAATAGTGCTTTGAGGTTCATGTAAAGGTGCATGGGAAAACTTTCCTGTCCCAGACTGTGGCAAGTCCTTGCTCTAGGGCTGTTTTCTGTCCTGGTAAACCGCCAAAAACCCAACACCAGCATTTCTTCCCACATAGCCTCCCCTTCCATCGCTCCCTTTCTCTGCCACAGACACTGCCTCGCGTGGCTCAGGGAGGCTAGTATTTACCATCCTGAAGGTGTGTGGAAGGAAACAAGGTCTCAGAGTAAGAGGGCTAGCCCACTGAACCAGTGTTCCGGCTTGTTTATGAAACGTGTTTGACCATCTCCATCTTATAGTACTGTTTTTTGGAAGGTTGTGGGACCTTTGGGAGATGTTGTTTCACTAGAGAAAGTGGATCTGGGGCCGGGAGTGGGGGTGGAGCTTGAGTTTTCTACCCCCACTTCCTCTCCTTTCTGTGTTTCCTGGTCTAGAGAGATGAGAACAAGTAGACTCATGTTCCTGTCGCCATGTCCTGGCTACTATAACGGACTGTACTCACAAACTCTGAGCCAAATCAGTTCTTATTCCTTCAGAAGCTTGGTGTAAGGTTTTGGGTCACAGCTCCATGAACAGTTTCTTGACCATCTCTCCAGACCCATATTTTAAATCCCGTTAACAGTATTTAAATCTTTATGTAGTTTGGTATTTTCAACAAGCATAAAAATGAACACTCTTTGAGGAAAATTATTCAAGAAATCAACATTGTTATTCACAAAAGCATTTAGGAAATCATAGCTTATTAAATTAGAAGGTCTACTGCTGTGACCCTCAAGTTGACTTCCTCTCCTTTCCCCTTACGATGTTCAGATCAACCCTCTATACTCAGGACACTGTGGACCAGTCCTGCCCAGATGCTGAGATGGTGCTGATCCCAGATACAATCATGTTCACTTAGCAGCAGCTGTGGGAAAAGAACCCCCATCTTCTCAGATCAGCTGCGGCCCTTATAAAAATGGAACAGAAAAGTCACAGTTGGTTGTTGTTTCTGTATAGAATGTCTTTCTCATCAATAAACTTCTATATGTACCTCAGAAGCAGACCATGACCCGGGACTCAGTCCAGGCCTGTGATGAATGGGAGTTGAGATATCAGGGACAGGACAGAGCTGTGCAGGAATTTCCCTGAAGAAGAGGCAGTGATTTAGAAGAATGGGGATGGAAACCCACTGAGCCAAAGGGGCCCTTCCGTCTGGCTGGGGTTTGAAGCACATTTAGAGTATTTCCTGGTTGAAAAATGTCATTGTTCTAAAATGACTTAAGCATATTTATTATGTTATTAAATATTGAGAGATGATTTATGGCCACAGTTAGTGACAGGTTATGCTTTATGGGTTGACGTGTCTACCTGTTAATAATGGCAATCAATGAGAGTATACTTGTGTTTCCCAGGGAATTGTCAGCCATCAGGGTGTGCCTGAAGCAGATTTGGACCTTATGATCACCCTACAGTGTGAATCTCTGCAACCTCCTCTAACACAGATCCTAACGTCTGCATAGCAAGGGACCCTACCCACTAAGCCATCTCCCCAGGAAGCTTACAAGTACATGCTGATGTACACATGGTAAGAATAGCATTTGATCCCTAGTGTGGGGAACCAGGACAGTAGGGCAGCTGAGCTTGCTGGTCCCCTGCCTAACTCCACGTTCAGTGAGAGGCCCTGATCAGTAAGCAGGGGGTGATACGGCATGATGGCTGGCCTGGAATCCTCCAAAGACCTCTGCATAAGCACACTGAAGCAGATACCATACACACACATAAATAAATAATAAGCTTAAGAGCATCTCAAATTTTAACAACTTATTCTTTATTGTTTTATATTCAGATTTTATTTCAAGCAAGAAAGCCTTTTGGCAGTTAGTTTATTTAAGTTCAGATCTAGGCTAAGTCTACACAAGGCACTTGATTGTCCTGGCCTAGGTCACAGTTAACTTGTGATAGTTAACTCTCCCTCTTCCACATCTGTTGTTAAATAAACCTTCTCGCTTGCCCTGTGAAAGCATTCACATCCAGCAGATGGATTCCTCCATTAGGTCGAAAGACTTGAGACCCTCTTCCCACAGTGTGGCAGTGGCCATACTTTGCTTAACAACTGTCAAGTTAGCTGTTGTGTTTTTCTTTAAGGGATTATGTTTGTGTCCCTCTTAGGGTCCTTCTTGTTAGCTACCTTCTCTGGAGCTGTGGGTTGCAGTCTGGTTATCCTTTGCTTTACTTCTAGTATCCACTTATGAGTAGGTACATACCATGTTTGTTCTTCCGAGTCTGGTTACTTCACTCAGGATGATATTTTCTAGTTCTATCCATTTGCCTGCAAATTTCATATTATTGTTTTTCACTGCTGAGTAGTACTCCATTGTGTATATGTACCACATTTTCTTTATCCATTCTTCAGTTGAGGGGCATCTAGGTTGTTTCCAGGTTCTGGCTACTATGAATAATGCTGCTATGAACATAATTAAGCATGAGTCCTTGTGGTATGATTGAGCATTCCTTGGGTATATGCCCAAGAGTGGTACAGCTGTGTCTTGAGGTAGATTGATTCCCAATTTTCTGAGAAACTGCCGTACTGATTTCCAAAGTGGCTGTACCAGTTTGCACTCCCACCAACAGTGGAGGAGTGCCCAGCGAAGGAGATATAGATGAGATCCACATGAGCAAACTGGGGGTAAGGAGGGGTAATGGAGGGCAAGGGGTGGGGGATGAGAACATAAGGGAATGGGAAGTTCAGGCTGGAACAGGGACAGAGTGGAAGAGCAAGGAAAGAGATACCATGATAAATGAAGACATCATGGGAACAGGGAGAAACAGGGTGTTAGGGAAGTTCCCAGGAATCCACAAGGATGACTGTAGCTAGAGTTTTCCTGCCTGGCCCACAGTCAGGGCAAATCTCTGTCACCCGCCAGTCCCACAGCCACTCAGACCCAACCAAGTAAACACAGAGACTTATATTAGTTACAAACTGTATGGCTGTGGCAGGCTTCTTACTAACTGTTCTTACAGCTTAAATTAATCCATTTCCATTAATCTATACCTTGCCACATGGCTCGTGGCTTACTGGCATCTTCATATGCTGTTTCTCATTGTGGCGGCTGGCAGTGTCTCTCTGACTCAGCCTTCTACTTCCCAGCTTTATTCTCCTCCTTGCCCCGCCTATACTTCCTGCCTAGCCAACGGCCAATCAGTGTTTTATTGATTAATCAGCAACACATTTGCCATACATCCCACAGCACTTTCCCCCCTTTTTTTTTTTTCAAAAAGGAAGGTTTTAACCTTAACAAAGTAAAATTACATATAATTTGGGAATTTGGGCGTAGCTTCTCTTACTACTTCCTGCTGGAGGGGGGCGCTGTATCTTATGGGGAAACAAAGAAAATTTTAGAATTATGGAATAGTCCATGAGGCTGTATCATCTGAGCCAGATGCCTTCAAACCATTCTGGATGTTAGATCATCTGGGCCATGGTGTCATCGGAGACCTTTCAGGGGGTCTTGGCTGGTCAAACCTGATGTATCTTAATCTTGAACAAATCCATAGCCTCTGGCTTTCTGTGGGAACAAAAACAGAGTCTCCTTTCCAAAGTAACATATCCTTACATCCAAATTTTGAAGTCAAGGTATCTTTAAAATATACATTTTGGCATAACTCAACAGCTTTTACAATCAAATGTTTTTCTGCAGTTAAAAATCCCAAAGACAACACAATCCAGATTCTCTGTGTAATATTCATCTTCACGTGGCTTATTTTTTATATTAATTTTACTGTCTCTTTAAAGACTTTATTTTTTAAAACTATGTATTTGTTTCTATAACTGTATATATCACCTTTTTTGTCTCTTTCAAGCCTATGTATCTTTTACACACATTGTAAACTATTACATCTGAATCTGTCTTATTGTGAATCTATTGCCTTAAACTGCAGCAGCTGTGGCTGCTGGCTCCGCCCACCTCAGCTTCCCAACATGGCTATGTTTACCGCCAGCTCTGGGAGCTATCATGGGTCTATGCTTTTATCCAAGCAGCGTGTAGCCCCAAAACCTCTTTTTTTGTTTTGTACCTGCAAAGGCTAAATCCACCACGCAGCTTAATGTGCCACTTGCAGAGGCCTGATTCCCGCCATACTGCAGGTTGAGCACGCACGCCAGTAACCCACCAGTAGCTGAAACCAGCAGCTGCCGCTCATTTGAGAGAGACAATTAGGAACTGTTTTTAGCTCCGTTTTAGAATCTTTTTTCTCAGTTTTTAGGTGGAAACTCTTGCCACCATGTTGGACGCCATTTGTAGCTAGAGTTTTCCTGCCTGGCCCACAGTCAGGGCAAATCTCTGTCACCCACCAGTCCCACAGCCACTCAGACCCAACCAAGTAAACACAGAGACTTATATTAGTTACAAACTGTATGGCTGTGGCAGGCTTCTTACTAACTGTTCTTACAGCTTAAATTAATCCATTTCCATTAATCTATACCTTGCCACATGGCTCGTGGCTTACCGGCATCTTCATATGCTGTTTCTCATTGTGGTGGCTGGCAGTGTCTCTCTGACTCAGCCTTCTACTTCCCAGCTTTATTCTCCTCCTTGCCCTGCCTATACTTCCTGCCTAGCCAACGGCCAATCAGTGTTTTATTGATTAATCAGCAACACATTTGCCATACATCCCACAGCAGATGACCCCACCTTAGACTCCTAGCCATAGTGGAGAGGGTGCCTGAACTGGCTTAGTCCAGTAATCAGATTAGTGAATACCCTAACAGTCATCATAGAGCCTTCATCCAGTAACTGATAGAAACAGATGCAGAGATCCACGGCCAGGCACCAGGCTGAGCTCCAGGAGTCCAATCGATGAGAGAGAGGAGGGATTCTGTAATCAAGGGACATCGAGAGCATGATGGGAAAATGTACAGAGATGGCCAGCCAAACTAGTGGAAACTCATGAACTGTGGACCAATAGCTGTGGAGCCCCCATGGGACTAGACTAGGCCCTCTGGATGGGGGGGGGCAGTTGTTTAGCTTGAACTATTTAGGGGGACCCCAGGCAGTGGGATCTGTCCCTGGTGCATGAGTGGGCTCTTTGGAGCCCATTACCTGTGGTGTGACACCTTGCACAGCCTTGGTGCAGTGGGGAGGGGCTTGGACACCTCTCAACTGAATGTACCGGGCTCTATTGACTCCCCATGGGAGACTTTGCCTTGGAGGAGGTGGGAATGGGGGATGGGTTGGGAGGGGAGAATGGAGGGTGGGAAGAGGGAGGATTGTGATTGGTATGTAAAATGAACAGAAAATTTCTTAATAGTAAAAATAAAGGATTATGTATATAATAATATCTTATGAGTTTTTAAGGGCTATCCCACTTAGAATCACAGATAAAATAGAATATTGGCTAGTGTGAAATCTGCCTGCTAAAATGGCAGATTAGGAGGAGCACTCCTGGAAGGAGGTTCACGAGCCTCTGCTCTGGGAGGACTTCAGCAGCTAGTATGGAGATCCAGTTATGGGGGAAGCATCAATTCCTGCACTGCTCTCCCGGCGGCGGAGGGAATATAGAGCAGCCTCCCTGTGCAAAGGAAAGGAAGAGCCACTCCAGACACAGCTGGGGCTTCATAGTCCTTCCCCAGGCTCCTCAGGGTGGAGTGAATAATAGATCCCTTAGCGAAGAGGAGTCCCAGGTTTGTGGAATCTGCAACCCTCCCAGAAGAAGGCGGGGGGCAGAAACAGAAAACGAATTTATGCCAAGTTATTGTTTTACAGATTTTTAAAACATGGGCTCATGTTAGATCAAGGTTAAAAACAAAATCTCCCATCCCATTTGAGAGCTTCATTTGTTGACTTGGGAGAAATTCACTTCTTTCTCAGAGACCCTCTGGCCAAGAGATTTTGTAAATCTTTCCTTCCTGGAGATTGTGTAATAAAAATGACAGGTATGGTTTTTGTCATGCCATATTGTGTCTTTCTCCCCAAATTCATGCTTATATTAAAATCCCAGATGGGTTCTTTATTTTATGCATGCTTTTCATGTTACACTCTTGAGGGTATATTCAGCATTCACTTCTAGATTTTATTCCAATAAAGGATGATCAAAGTCTGTACAGACTGAGCCAAACACTTTAGGCAATTTTTTTCTTTACGTAGTTGGAGTTTTGCATTTCGCCTTCACATAGTGATCTATTTGTCTTTTCTTTTGCAAGCTTTAATACATCTATTCATCTAATAAGCAGTGCCAAGCATGCTAAGTAATGAGGTTATATGAAAACAAGATACAGGCCCTATGCTTGAGATGGAAACAAGATGGAAACAAAAGGGATCCTCTCAGTGGATGAGAGCTGGAATGGAGGCAGACATAGGGTAAGGGTAGCATCAAGAAAAACTGACTATTTCACTATTCTTAAGACCTTCATCCCTAGCTCATTGATCTCCTGAGGATGCTATGAATGAAGACAGGGAAACAAATATGTTTTCATTTACCAGTTCTTGGCTGCCACACATATCTTGTCATGAGCAATTGCATTTTAGAATTCAGCTTTTTGTTTTGCCAGTAAGCTCAGTCCTAGAGGAATAGAATCAGCATTTCATTCAGCCATACACAGGAGTGTCTATCCATCAAGGTTGCATTGACTGTCATCATGGCTGGAGAGGCAGTCATTTCTTGAGAGTCTTAGACCAATGGAGCGAAGACCATGCTCAATAGATTGAGGGGGAAGCTAACCAAAGCATGACCTTGGGCTCCTCTCTGGCGTTCCAATGGCTCCTACTGAACCACCTGCAGAGCGATGAGCATGAGTATAGATGCAATTGCCAAACTTTAATTCTTCGTTTAGGAACAAGCACAGCAAACTTAGCATTGCATAGGAAGGCTAGAGAGGTGAGTGTGTAGAGAAAAATAATGTCACTTAAATAGTCTAGAAAACATTTTTCTTTCCTGATTCACTCAAAAAATGTGTGGGCAGCAGATTGTGCCTCTGGACATTGTTCATCCGTGCAAGGTGAGATGCTCAAGTTCTTTGTTTCCTTTTTCTAGTTTCATAGGTGCATATTGTATGTACATGTGTGTATGCACATTTTTGCATATGTGTGGGCACACATGTGTAGGAGTATGTTTGCATATGTGTGTGCATGCATGTAAAGGCACAAGGCCAATGTTGGGAACACTCTTTTATCACTCTTCCACCTCATTCATTTCTCAGCCAAATCCAGAACCTGTCTCGCCAGCCAGCTTGCTTTGGGCATCTCCTCTTTGCCCTCTGAGGCTGGAGCTACAGGGGGATCCCCACATTCACCTGGCATCTTTGTGGGGTTTGAGGATTTGAACTCTAGTCCTCAAGCTTGTGAGGCAAGTGCTTTGACCACTGAGCCACCTCCCCAGCATCAGCACTTTGTTTAATTAAGAATTATATCTGAGTAACCCCACCTCACCTAAGTGTGAGATGAGGAGTCAGGCTGGCAGCCTCTGGCTTAATGCAGACTGTGACATCGATGTCTCAAGTCCAGGTGTTCTAGTCTCTAGAAGCAGCTTTTACAGCACTGTTTTTTTGTGCATGGTGCCATCTTGCTTTTACCCCAAAGCTGCAGCGGGGGAAGTACAACCTTTTTTCTGTGTTATTTATAGAAATTTCGCTCACCAGCAATTATAAAGGCCTGTGGATATTCAAGGCCAAGAACTAAAATTCTATTTTTTGTCACAGCGAGAAGCTGCAAACATGAGGCTCGATACATAGACTCTAGATAAAGAAAAGTATAAAATAATAGTAATAATAATAATTAATAATAGGACACGAGGAATGTACACAATTGTGTAAAACAATGCAAATGATGGTCTTTGAACTCTCAGAAGCTGGGGTTTCTTTCTTCATTTCCACAGTATCTTAAAATGCAGTGCAGTGAGTTGGAACCTGAGATGTCATCAGGGATCTGGGGTCTGGTTCTTACTCCAGCACTGTTAGTGAAGTGGGCTTGGGAAATCCAATTTCCTCCCAGTGTCAGTGTCCGTAGCGAAACCAAGGTAGTATTCACGTTTCACTCTGAAGCCCGTTGCTGGAATTAAGGGCATGTGTAGGGCTCTGTCAATCAATCAATACAAAATGAGCATCATGTTTATTCTTTGGTCCCAAACAAGACATGGCTCTAGTGATATGAGTTTTTTTTAAAAAAATCTTTATTATTTTATTTATGTTTTCCACAAGTTTATCTTTTTACTGTAGACAGCATTAAGTTTGACGTGTTAGGGAGCCCTCTAGTGCACAAATAGGTTCATTGCGCTGCCCAGTGACTAAGACCTCAAACACTATACTTCATGCACTGAAGTGCTGGTTAGGCATAAATGTAAAATTAGCATCCAAAATAATTTCTGTTTGTTTGTGTATGTGTGGGGATGAGGGATTGACACTCGGTATTGTCCTACATTGCTCTCCACTTTATTCCTTGACTGGGTCTCTCACTGCGCATGGACTGCGTCAGTTCAGCTAGACTAGCCAGCCAGTGAGTTTCTGAGATCCTCCTGTCCCTGTCCCTCGATACTGGGATTACAAACTGACCTCCACATCTGTCCTCCATGTGGGTGTTGAGAATCTGAACTCAGGTCCTCATGTTTTCCGGGAAAGCACTCTTCCAACCGAGTAATCGCCCCAGCCCTGATGGTGGCTCCTGATCATCACTCTTGGAACAATTTGAATTGAGAGGCACAAAACACAGAAGATGTTTTACTGTGTTCACTAAGCACACAGATTGCTTTTGGCAAGGAAAGGATGGCTCTGGGGTTCAGAATCCTTTCCTGCTTTCTGTGTATGTTCCCAGTACATGCTCAGGACGGGCAGTACCTGTATGACGGAGAAGGGGAACACTGGACTCTAGCAGAGTTACACTTTTCTCACAAAGTGAGCAGGTATGGGGGCAGAGAAGGTACAACTGGAGATCGGTCACCAGTTATGTGGGACATGCCATCACACTCAAATGTTTCCCCAGGCTTTCTGCTGGCATGGCAATCAATAAAGATATTTCTCTACAGACTGATCATTACCCTCGAATGAATAGAAACTAAAGGCATATGAGGACGGCACTCAGGTTACATCTTCAAGCCAATTTAACAGTATTAACTGGTCAATTTTATTTTAAAAAGGCAACAAAAACATCTTAGTTAAACAACAATGCTGACTTTTGGAAACAAAATCTCACCCATAATTGATTGCAATTTTAACACATCAATACACTAATCTATCAAATACATCACATCAGTGTGCACACAAAACATGTTATGGAATGAACAGGGAACTGGAAAGGGATGTTGGCAACTCAAATCCCTTAGGGTGACTAACGACTCTGATTAATACTTTATAGGACAGCATGGAAACAGCAGGTTTTTTTAAGGTTTATTTTTGTTTATATGTGTGCATGTATATGCCACATGGGTGCAGAGGTGGAGTGAAAGCCTGTAAAGCTAGAGTTATAGGTGGTGGCAAGCTGCCCAGTGGGACCTGGGAACTGAACTCAGGTCCTCTCAGAGAGCAGCAAATGTTCTTAACACTGAGCCACCACTCTAATTCCCTAATGGAGTAAGTTTCTGTAACTCTTCAAAATAAATTAGGCCACCTCTCATAGCAAAAGTGCCATGGAAAGTTCTAGGACAACTGTGTTAATAGATTTTTTTTCATTTTAATTTTACTTCTAATTGACATGTAGTTGGGCATATTTATGGGTTACATGTGACATTTTAGTATATATTTATGCTGTACAATGATTAATTCAGGTTAGTTAGCAGACCTCATCATCTCAAATATTTATCATTTCTTTGTTTTGAGACTATTCAAAATTTTCTCTGCTGGCTATCGGGTATTTTAATCCCAGCATTCAGGAAGCAGAGGCAGGTGGGTTTCTGCTAGTTTGAGACCAACCTGGTCTACATAGCAAGCTTCAGGCCAACCAGGGCTTTATAACAAGACCCTGTCTCAAACAAAATAAACACATTTTTAAAAAGAGTAATTATTTCTCCTATCCAGGTGTACCCCGAGCCCATTAGCTACCATCTATCCATTCCTAGTATCTTTCCCAGCCTCAGGTAACTGGGAACTGTTTCCTACTCTTTACTAGGAAGTCAACTTTTGGGGCTGAGGATGTAGTTCTGTGGTAGAGTCCTCGTAGGTTCAAGGTCTAAAGCACTGGGTTCAATCTGCACCTGAACCATACCTTTCAAAAGCTTGCCATGAAAGTGAGAACATGCACAGTTGTTTCACTGTGCCTGACTTACTTAACATGATTTCCTCTAGGCTCATCTATGCTGCCATAGATCAGGTGTGATTCATTGTTCAGATTTTTTTGCTCTTTTAATTGTGTGTATGCATATGTGTGTTGTATGTGTGCATGCAGCATATGCGTGTGTGTGTGTGTGTGTGTGTGTGTGTGTGTGTGTGTGTGTGTAGGGGGTTCTGCATGTACCCTTGGAGGCCAAAAGAAGTTGTTGGATCCATTGGAGCTACAATATCAGTAATGCCTGATATGGTGCTGGGAACTGAACCTGGGTCCTCTGGAAGAGCAATACATGCTCTGAACCACTGAGCCAGCTCTCTAGCTCCATGATTCATGATTTATTCTTTTTATGGCTAAATAATCACCTCTCAATCTCATATCTCTCTTAGCTATTCAACTATCTCTGAATACTTACTATTCAGTTGTGTCTATATAACACACGTTCTTTATAGTTATCAGTTGATGGATTCTTGGATTGTTTCCACACCTTGGCATTTGTGGGTAAGGCTGCAATAATTATGGGAGTGTGGATGTCTTTTAGACATGTTGATTTCAGTTTTTTTGGCAATATACCTTATGGTGGAATTGTTGGATCATATGGTTGCTCTATTTCTAGTTCTTTGAGAAGCTTCCATATTGTCTCCATAATGGTTATATGTAGCAGGAATCTTAAAAGTTCTTATTAATAAAATCAAACCTGAGGCCAGTTATTGGGGTGAATGCTGGAAGATCAGAGAGACAGAACAAGCCACAGCTAACCTCACCTGGCCAACTTCTCAGCTGATCTTGTTTCCTCAGATGGGAAGCCTCTGTGTCCTCATCCCAATGGCTCTCAGCTGAACTGCTGCTAGAAGCCTGAACGCTTAACCAGCCAAATGCTTAACCAGCCAAATGCTTCTAGTTTCTGCCTCACGCCTTATATACCTTTCTGCTATCTGCCATCACTCCCTGGTATTAAAGGCTCTGTTTCTGAGATTAAAGGCGTGAGTCACCATGCTTGGCTGTATCCTTGAACAGATGGATTTCTGCCTCTGGAATGCTAGGATTAAAGGCATGTGCTACCTTAAGTATCTAGTGGCTTTTCTGTTCTCTGACCTCAGATAAGTTTATTAGGGTACACAATATTTTGGAAAACACAATATCACCACAGTTATAGTAATTTAGATTCTCTCCAACAGTGGAAGAGTGGATTCCCCTCTCCTTTCATCCATGACAGTATTTGTCATTTTTTTTTAATTATAACCACTTAACTGGGTTGATTTATAATTTCTTGACTACTGATGGTCAGCTTTCTTTTTTCCTTTATCTTGACTCTTTTCATATACTCACTACTCATTTGTGTATCTTTGAGAATTATATAATTACATCATTTGCCCATTTAATTAATTGCTTTTTGCCACACACACATGTACACACACATACACATGGGAAAGAGGCTGTTGTTATGTCTCATGCCATTTACAACTTTTCCTATCATCCAGCTTTCATCCACCCTGCCTTATAGTAGGATGCTTTTTTCCCACCTGTCTTCCAGTTCACTAATCTTTTATCCTGTTTCTGATAGGCTGTTGAACCTGTCAATCTGCCCCATAATTTCAGTTATTGTAGTTTCTATACTTGACTTTTTTGCTTGGTTCTTTATAAATTCCAAATTTCTCCCTTCTTAAAAGCCATAATTATAATTACTTTAAATACTAATTTTATAATTATCTCAATTACATTGTTGCTTACTAATCACCCAGTACAGTTGAAATATGTTTTTATATGACTGTCTAGAAAAAGCCTATTTTAAGAAAGCTTCTCTTTTAAACAGAACCAGCTTGAAAATTTCCCTTGTTTGGAATCCTGTGTCTGAATTTGCACAGAAGTAAAAATTGTTATTTATATAAATAATAAACATAATTAACTTACATTTAGTATAGAATTATTTCATATCATATCAAAATGAAGTATTAACTGTGTGACTTTTAAAAATAATTTAAAACTGAAGCTTTGCAATATTTTAATTTAATCAGTCAACTGCTGGGTTATTTGTTGAATTGGTGGTATTGATCAGATCAGTTGCATCAGAGTTACTGATTTTAGTCAGTAGAAGTAAAATGGATTTCTTTAGGAAATTTAAGAAAGGTAAAATAGGCTGACACTACCTCACACAGAAGTAATTTTAATCAGAAGTTAGCAGAATAGTAGGGAAAAATAAAAATATATCAAGTTCACATTATATGCCAGTTAATTCCAGAAAGATTTATAGACTTCCTGGTCCAGTTTTCATGACAGGCTTAGACAGCCTTACATACTATTATAGTAGTCTTGGAGGCCAGTGGAACTTTGGATCCCACCCCTGTTTCTCTGGTAATACTAGAAACAAATAATACACCAGACCCTGGGTGGAGACATCACAATCTGACCTGCTTCAAATATCAGAACATTTCATTCTGTTGTCTCCTCCCTCAGGAGTTAATTGCATTTATCATCAGCCTTCTGGCCAGAAGACACACCTCAGGGAGCCTGTGGAGGAGATGGGAGAATAATTATCCCTAACAAGAGAATTGTATATTTCCCCAGGCCTGGCCCCTAACGCTGTAGAGCCACAGCCCCGCAGTCCTGCAATGTCTGCTTGCTCTCTTTCTTTCCAGTTCCTTCATAACCACACTTTTCCTAACACTTGTTTTTCCTGACTCTTGCTGTGCTGGCTCTCCACCTCCTGCTTTTCACCATATCACTGCTTACAAAAGGACGTAGCTCCTCTCTTCAAGATCTGCAGCTTGTCTGTCATGCTGTTTTTCTCTGTATCTGTCTCCCTCCTGCTCTTCTCTGTGTTTGGTTTGTTTTTGAGACAGGGTCTCACTATGTAGACCAGGCTGGCCTTGAACTCACAGAAATCTACCTGTCTCTGCCTCCAGAGTGCTGGGATTGAAGGCATGTGCCACCACACTCAATGTTCTTTTTCTTTTAAATGCTAAGGAAAATATCTTTGAGCTTCTTTTTAAATAGGATTTAAATTCCTTCATTGAGGAGACTAAGACTGCAAAGAGGGGACCCTAATTTCCCCTGTAACAGGACACGTGCAAATGAGGCACAGAGAGGGGCCAACAATCAGTCCATGGCGGAAACAAGACCCTGAGCTCAGCAATCTAGCTCAAATTAGCAGCAACAAAGAAAATATTTTCCCAATTTTGGACCAAAGGAGTGATGGGAACCAAGAAAATCCATGGAACTGGATCAGATAAGGCTCAAGGTTTGAGCTAGAAATGAAAGCTTACCCTTTTCAGTAGCCCCAGCAATGACTCACACCAACAACAATAAAGCCCAAATCGGGGAGGGGTGATGTAAATGAAATCAGTGCTGAAGAAGCAGAGATCAGAGAAGAAAACAACCCCTGAGAGGATGTATGGAAAAATGTGCAACCTACTCAGCCCGGCATACCAAGCTGCATGGGGGTCCATGCAGCTAAATACTTCAGCTAAAATGCACTGCCATGCTCCAAAGTCCACAGCTCTTAGTTAATCTTAATAGTCCAGTCATCAGAAATCTATAAATCCAAGAATAATCCCCACCGGCATCTCTTCTTTTTCTACCTGCCAGCATGTGCATCTTCAGGGATGGCCACAGAGCTCATTCTAAAGGTGCCCTGTGCAGGCTGGCTTACATGGGTGAGGAGCTCAGTATGTATGTCTTCAGGGATGGCCACAGAGCTCATTCTAAAGGGGCCCTGTGCAGGCTGGCTTACATGGGTGAGGAATTGCTCTTGGATAGCTCTCTCTGCAGTGCTCTGTACTCTTGCTTACAAACAACAGTATATGATGAGGGGACGGACACACACACACACCTACCTTTTGTATTGATTACTATATCTAACACCTTATTAACAAGAGAATGGCATAAAAATGTATTTAACTATGTAACTATACTTAGAAAAAAGTATACATTTTAATTTTTAATTGATTGCCAATGATGAAGAGGGAAATAGAGAGAGGGGAAAAGAGACAAAACATTTCCCTTCCCAAATGTACTTTTTTCTTATAAATTTAGCTTTGAAAAATGGATATTTTACACTCTTACCTTTTATCATTTTTGCATTATAAAAACTTTTAAAACTTCAGATATTTACTTTTATTACTTTAAATTATGTGTGGTGTATGTGTATGTCTGCATCTGGGTGTGTGAACTTGAGTGCAGGTGTTTGGGGAGACCAAAAGCCTTGGGTTTCCTGGAGCTGGAGTCACAGACAGCGGTGGCACTTCTGAAATGAGTGCTGGGAACTCAACTCGGAACTTCTGGGAGAACAGCAGCTCTTAACTGCAGAGCCATCACTCCAGTCCCTTTAAAAGCACTTTTAAAAGTCCTAGAAACAATGACTGGCTCAGTAGCATTGAGTTCCCAAATACTCAGACATGTTGCATCCAGGGAAAAGAGGATGAAAACCTTGTCATACCTGCAAACAAGTGTGGTGGTATTGTGTTCCCCAAAATATTGTGCACCCTAATAAACTTATCTGGGGTCAGAGACAGAACAGCCACAATATTAAAACAATATTAAACATAGAGGTTAGGCAGTGATAGCACACGCCTTTAATCCTAGCATTCCAGAGGCAGAAATCCATCTGTTCAAGGATATAGCCAAGCATGGTGACTCACACCTTTAATCCCAGGGAATGATGATAGAAAGCAGAAAGGTATATAAGGCATGAGGACCAGAAACTAGAAGCATTTGGCTGGTTAAGCTTTTTAGCTGGTTAAGCTTTGAAGCTTCGAGCAGCCGTTCAGCTGAGATTCATTCCAGATGAGGACTCTGAGGCTTCCAGTCTGAGGAAACAGGATCAGCTGAGGAACTGATGAGGTGAGGTAGCTGTGGCTTGTTCTGCTTCTCTGATCTTCCAGCATTCACCCCAATACCTGGCTCCAGGTTTGTTTTATTAATAAGACCTTTAAGATTCATGCAACAAACAAGATGACTACTGAGGTTTCCAAGGGCCAAGTTTCAGGGTGTAGACACTAACACCTGTTGCATTTGGACATGTGAACAGCAGTGCATGATAGCTAAGCAGCAATGCATTGAAACAGTGTCAATATGTTCTTATCTGTGAGTTCAAAATGATTCTAAGAAACAGAACCAAAACTTCATTGATCGCTTCTGAGGGATGTGAAACTACTTTGGAAGTTGACAAATAAATGGAAAATCAATCATTGATCTCATATTTCTAATACAAATTATAACAGAGTCGTCAGTTATTAGAGAGGGAAATTTCCTTTACAGAAACACCTCAGCCAACAGAGGAGGAAGAGATGAGATGGTTAGAATGCCATTATCTTTAAACACTGAGGAAGTAAAGTGTCTGGCCAATGATTATTGATGGCTCATAACATCACAACAGAGAAATCAGCTAGCAAGCTTCACCTGAGTGGAATCACTAAGAAGCAACTGTGACCCCCAGCTTCACAGTCATCTGCATGGGAAGATTCAAGTTTCAGCTCCCGTGCCCCAGCCCCCTTAGATTTTTATCACTGTTCTCTATCTTGTGTGCATCCAAATCAGCAAAGGACATACAGTTTTTAAAAACACCAAACTCCAAAACCCTAACCTTGAGCCTATAATTCAATAGGTATTCAATGAGGACTTGGTTTTATAAAAGTCCAAATACCTATGATGCATCATCAGGAATGGGAGCCATTAACTCCCCTGTCATTGTCCCCAAAGCCTCATTATGAGTGCTCTGTGTGGAGTTACAGCCAGGCGAATCCTTGGGATACTTTGGAGAAATCCATCAAGAGGTTGAGATCCTCAGTCACTCCTTCGCCTTAGACCTGGCACCTTCAATTTCACCATTCAATAAAAAGCAGTTAGTTTTTTATTGTCAAAAATAGCTAACTAAAGATGGGAGGGAAAATGCATAGTCAACATGAGGCCATTTCTCATTCCCTCCCTGTAGCCACACTACTAATTGATCACCATCTTCTTTTCCACTGAGATCAAATGTGACCTCAGAATCCTTCTCACTCCAGTGCTCCAGGCTCTCAGTACTAGTTAATTATTGTTGACACACAAATCAAAAGCAATTTGTCATCCTTGGCCCTGGCATTGCCATTACCCCTGTGTGCTTCAAGTAGGCAGAAAAATATGATGTGTTTGCATCTGCTGCTTAACACACACCAGAAGTCTGTGGGTGAGAGGTGATGAAAAAGTGAGAGAGATCGCAAGCCTTTCTGCCATGGAGGTCGACAGTAGAGGCATTTATTTAACAAGTATTTCATGTGTATGTGTGTTCCTGTGTGTGTGTGTGTGTGTGTGTGCGCGCGCGCGTGCGCGCACATACACGTGCACGCCTTGGGCATCTTCAATCATGTTCCCTCTTGTTTTTGTTTTTATTTATTTATTTTCTTAAAAGGTTATTTTATTAAGAAATTTTTTATTCATTTTACATACCAACCACAGATTCCCCTCTCTTCCCTCCTCCTGCCCCCCAATCTTACCCCCCAGCCCACCCCCCATTCCCTCCTCCAAAAAGGTAAGACCTTCCATGGGGAGTCAGCAAAGCCTGGTACATTCAGTTGAGGCAGGTCCAAGCCCTTCCCCTGCATCAAAGCTCTGCAAGGTGTCCCCCCCCATAGGTAGTGGGCTCCAAAAAGCCAGCTCATGCACCAAGAATGGATCCTGATCCTACTTCTAGGGGGCCCCTTAAGCAGACCAAGCTACACAACTGTCTCATTTATGCAGAGGGCCTAGTCTAGTCCCGTGGAGGCTCCACAGCAGTTGGTCTAAAGTTTATGAGTTCCCACTAGCTTGGTTTGGTTGTCTCTGTATGTATCCCCATCATGATCTTGGTGCCCCCTTGCTCATATAGTCCCTCTTCCCTCTCTTTGACTGGACTCCTGGAGCTCAACCTGGTGCTTGGCTGTGGATCTCTGCATCTGCTTCCATCAGTTACTGGATGAAGGCTCTATGATGACAGTTAGGGTATTCACTGATCTGATTACTGGGGTAGGCCAGTTCAGGCACCCTCTCCACTATTGCTAGGAGTCTACTGTGGGGTCATCTTTGTGGATACCTGGGAACTTCCCTACTACTAAGTTTCTCCCTATTCCCATGATGTCTCCGTCTATCAAGGTATCTCTTTCATTGTTCTTGCACTCTATCCCTGTTCCAGCTCAACCATCCTGTTCCTTTATGTTCTCATCCCCTATCCCCTCTATTGCCTTCCCTCACCCCCAGCTTACTCATGGAGATCTCATTTATTTCCCGTTCTTAGGTTGATCCATGTGTCCTTCTTAGGGTCATCCTCAGCCTACAGAACGGGAAAAGATCTTCACCAACCCCACATCTGACAGAGGGCCAATCTCCAAAATATATGAAGAACTCAAGAAACTAGACATCAAAATACCAAACAATCCAATTAAAAAATGGGCTACAGAGAATTCTCAACAGAAGAATCTCAAATGACAGAAAGACATTTAAGGAATTGCTCAACATCCTTAGTCACCAGGGAAATGCACATCAAAATGACTCTGAGATACCATCTTACACCTGTCAGAATGGCTCAGATCAAAAACACTGAAGACAGCTTATGATGGAGAGGATGTGGGGTAAGGAGAACACTCCTCCACTCTTGGTGGGAGTGTAAACTTGTTCAGCCACCTTGGAAATCCCTCTCGTTTTTCATTCAGGGTTTCTTACTGAACCTGGCTCCTGCTGATTCAGTCAACTAGCTGAGCAGTGAACCCAGGAAATCTCTTGTCTCCTCTCCCTAGCACAGGATTTATAGGCGAACCCACCATGCCCAACCTTTCCACATGGATTCTGGAGCTTTAACTTGGATCTTCATGCTTGCACAGAAGACACTTTACCCACTTCCTCCCCAACCCTTCAACAAGTATCTCTAGAATTTACCCATGTCCCAGAGGGCCCAGACAGTGGCCCAGAGAAAGTGGGTGAGAACAATCCCTAGCTTCATGAAGCTCTCCGTTTCACACTCTCGGAGGGGTCTCTGTAATGGGTCAGTATAGTGTCCTAGTCAGGGTTACTATTGCTGTAATGAAACACCACAAGCAAAAAGCAACTTAGGGAGGAAAGGGTGTATTTGGCTTATACTTCCGCATCACTGTTCATCACTGAAGGAACTCAGCACAGGAAGTCAAGCAGAGCAGGAAGCTGGAGACAGGAGCTGATGCAGAGGCCATGGAGGGGTGCTATTACTTCCTTGCTCATCATGGCTTCACTGTTTTCCAAGGAACCTTCTTTCCCTTCTTACGAGCAAGGAGTAGCCTGTGCTGTAAGCTCAGAAGCCACCCATCACCCTTAGTAGCAATTTGTTTCATGGCAACAAACTTTCCTTACTAATATATTCTCACATCATTTGTGCATTGATTCTTCAACTGAGCTTGTTAATTTGCACAATTTGGTTGTTATTCTCCTGTTTGTTACATCTCCAATTCCACTAAAAAGGATCAATGATCCCAGCATTGTTCACTGAGCTGGGAAATCAGAGCTGACAATAGCAGTGTGAATATCACAGCTCAGAATGATAGGACAAACCTGAGACCAGCCCAGGGGTCAAGTGCGTCTGGATGGACAAGTGAAAAAAATTGAACAGCAAATCTTCCCTCATCTTCTGTCAGGTCCCTGGTATGTGAACATTTCTCCAGAAGTGGAATCAAGTTTTTGATATTCTCATGACATTTTTAGGAAAAATGTGATGACTTAAAGTATATAGGTTTTTTCTTTTGTAAAAAGTGCATGCACGTGTGTGTGTGTGTGTGTGTGTGTGTGTGTGTGTGTGTGTACAGATGTGTGGGTGCATGTATATGTGAGTGCACATGTAGGCCAGGGGTCAACCTAAGGTGTGGTTCTCCAGGAGCTGTCCACATTATTTTTTTGAGCCAGCTCTCATTGGAACCTCAGACTTAAGCACTTGGCTAGGCTGGGTGACTAGTGAGCTCCAGGGATCTTTCTGTCTTCCACCATTGCAGTTCCACGATTACAAGTGTGCCCAGCCTTTTACATCGTTGCTGGCAATCAAACTTGGGTCCACATGCTTACATGAAGCTGTCTCCCCATCCCCTGGTAAATCAGTACTTTCTGAAATGAAGGTCAGGAGGTGAGCTGGAGCACACACTCCCTATGTGGAGCTTTGTAAGTACAGAGGAGCAGGGACAGTCAGTCTACAGTCATGACAAATGATTTTGAGGATGCCTAGAATAAGTTACAGGTTAAGTTCCTGTGTCAGGAAGTTGTTGGATGTTGCATCATATTAGAAGTATGCTATCACTGTGCTCACTTGTGAGTTTCCACAGCTGTATGAAACCATGCACACTGAAAATGCTACAAAGGAGGCATGCTGATGGCTTCTCTGCCTCTTTATTTTCAAACGTATTTGAGCAAAGATTGGCATCAGCTAAATGATTGATCCATGTGTCACTGGAGAACTAGTAACCCTGGGTAGGAATGGGTGCCACTGCCACCAGATGTGTTTGCCAAGAAGATGCTGGGAGGACTCAGGGGACAATGTAGCAAGGGTGTCAGTGAATGCAGGGCTGGATCTCTAAAGAACAGTGGTCTACAGCAACATCTCTGATCCTGACAGTGCTCAGAGAAACTGTGGCACTTTTCATGTGATAGTTTGGTGGCCACAGAATGTGTGTCCCACATACTGAATGAAGAAACAAATCTGTTTTCTGAGGAAAGCATGACTTTGGTGAAAGCATTTCAACATCCATTTCTAGTAGGTGACGTTTACTCCATGACTTCAAGTGATACCCATCAATAAATTTAGCTTTGAGAATAGCTTGAATTTCTTCTTATGAGAGAAAAAAGTCACAATTTTTAAATTTTAGAAATTATATCAAGGGGGCTGGATGCACCTCAGTTGGTAGAATGCTTGCCTAGTATGATAGAAGTCCTGGGTTTAATTGCCAGCACACACAAACTAGGCATGCTGCTACAAGCCCATAATCTCAGCAACAAGGAAGTGGATGCAGGAGGACCAGAAGTTGAAGGTCATCTTCATCTACAGAGAGAATTCAAGGGAAGCCTAGGGTACATCTGAAACCCCATCTCATAAACAAGCAAATGTCTTTTAAAAATTAAAAGAGTAATTAGGCCATGTGGGGAGAGTACTAAAGAGGAGAATAGCAAGATAGAGGTGGTATAAGGGAGAAATGGTAAAAATGGGGGAAGGGCTTTAATTGGGGAGAGAGCAAGGAAGTTAATACAAAAGGAGATGGAAGGAGAGGATAAATCACACTAGGGTGTTTGAAAACCCCATAAGAGATCATACTATTTTATATTTATCTATAATTATATATAATGCAAATAAGTACATGTGCAAATATCTACATATATAGTTTAAATTTAGTTATGCCATTTGGGTAGTAATGTTCCCCTCCTCTCCAAGAGCCATAGACTATCTAACAAAAACAGTGTCAGGAATGAAAAAATCTTTCAAGTTGTTGGTCAGGAGAGTTCAGACACTCCCAAAACAATAGAGGCTATTACTGTTGCTTTTGGTTGCCTCCCAGAACTTGAAGGCAAGACCCTATTGCTGAAGACACCATGAACTTTGAACACAGAACTTTGAGGAATAGAGCTGTATCTAACCCAAAAAACTTCTCCCTAAGGACTAGCTTTAATAGTACAGGAAGGTACTATGCAAGGAGCCAAAGGAGAGAAGCAATTAATAGTTCTACTCAGCTGGGATTCCTACAAAACACAACAGTGACCAGCAGGGCAAGATAAAGGTGCAATAGTGGCTCTCATAACTTGGTGGACTAAAGGCCCATTAAACTGGAGGGGAATCATGCTTGGAACTAGAAACAGCCTACTACCCATGGCTAGTGAGGTCATGGATCTCAGAGTAGAATTTGTTACTGCCACTTTACAAAACAAGTATAATTCTTAACTGTATTCTAAATTCTTATCCTTATACCCACAGACACATGTAGTTCTCACCCTCATTAAAGAACCTTCTCTTGGCAGCTGACAGAGAACAACAGATTCTGGGGTGCCCAACCCCAGTTGAAAGATCTACAGTGCAATCCCCAAACTTTAGGCTGAGGGAACATCATGGAAGTGCCTGATAGTAAAAGACAGAGGAATAAGAAGTCTGCTTTGAGATTGTGTCTCCTAAAAATGACAAAGAAGTTACACCTGTGAAACCTCAAAAATATGAAGATCTAAATGTGGGAGGCCAGCTGCCACCTTTTAAAAGGGTTCCTATGAAGAGGAGATAGAAAGATAGCAAAGATAAGAAAGACAGAAACACAAGGTAGCTTTGGGAAGACCTGAATCAAAACCCAATGGTCCCTTCTGCCTCTTCAAAAGGGCCTTTTATAACAATGCTAAGGGGTGGGGTAAAAGACCTCCCCCTTGCTAGATTAAAGCACACCACACAGCCAAGTGCAGACCCTTCCAAACACCTGGTAACCACACCCATGGTAAAATCATCTCCTCATGCAGCCCTGTTAGGTAAAGCAGGCTCAGATTCTTGAATCCTGAGTAAATTCTCACTAGGAAACCTCTGTGGATCTCTATAGCTCCCCCTTCTCAATATATTAAAGGGCCCCTCAGACCCCTCAGATAGACTATGCCTGTCTTAGGTTGTTCTTCTTCCCTAATCAGCTTTACCTGTCCTGGAGATATACTTTCTGTCAAATGTACTCTGTCTTATGTTGGCAGCTAGAAAGAAGAACATTACCCATCCCTGACTACCAGCCTCTGTCAGGAGGGTATACAGAGCTTAACTCAGCTCTGACTCAGGTCCCTATTAAGAGCTTGTAAGTAGTTGGAACAACCACAGCAATCCCTATGGCTGCCACACACACCAGTAAAGGAGTAGAGGATGACCAAGATGGAATGTCCTTTTTGAATGGGTCTAAGATGTCTATAACAGCCTTAGCTGTGTCAAGCCCTTTTTTAAATCAATAAACTTGATACAAATGCATCAAATAAATCAATAAACTTTAGATACAACTGCATCAAACTTAAAGACTCCCTTAGCTTCACCAAACCATGATTCATCAATATCAACAGATTAACATAATTCTAATATGAATAATAATATACATATTTACAACTAGTGTGAATATTAATATATACTTACAATTCTTACAAACTTACATTCAAAAGCAAACTCTATAGAACTATTTACACTTTACAAATTTCAGCAAATATTCAAAAAAGATCTCATAACAGAATTGTTTACATTTTCTTCCAACAAGACAGAAGGTACATGAATCATGAATCACCACAGTTAAAATTGTAGGTGAACTCAAAACTGTTCCATTTGTGAGATTTGCAAAAGCTTGAAAAAGACAGTTCAAATAACAGTCTTAAAGTTCCACTGACAGCCTAAGATCAGGTCCTGGCTCACCAGCTGACCAGGTGGCTCCCACCACCACCCCAGGAGGAGGTGGTGTCATGTGGTCTGGGAGTCTCAGTGCAATCCCTTCGAAGCCTAAGGGACTTGATGTTAGTTTGCTGAGCCCCCATCAGGGGCCTGCTGCTACCACTTGACATGGGCAGGCCAGTGGGCACTGAACTTGTGCAGTCTCAGCGAGCACATTTTTGGTCCTTTCCCTTCTGGGTCCTAGGCCCACAGCTCTTCTGACCTGGGAGGTTTCAGGGCCACTGGGCTGCAGCTCCCATCATTGCAGGCTGCTGACTAGTGAATTTCCCAAGCCTGCCCCCATGGCCATTTTCATTTGGCTTACCTCAGCTATCCTCCACATCCTCTGCCTCCTCCAGGGCAGCTGACTTGCCAAACTCAGGGCCTGGTGAGTACAAGGCCTCCAGCACTCAGCACACTGGGTCCCAGAAACCCCTATGTGCTGTCCTGCTTTCATGGCCAAACACCACTCTTCACTCTCAGGGTAGCTGCATGGCTCTGCCTCATTCTGTTGCTGGGAGCTCAGGCTGGCCCAATGCTCTGTCAGCCAGCAGTTTCCCCTGGGTCTGCAGTACTATCTCTGCCACTGTTTCACCCTGGGGAGATGCTACCCTGCTCAGCTCTCTGCCTGTGCTCTCCTGGGCATCTCTTGCTCAACTCCAGCCACTGGGGTCTGAAGTCTCTGCTATGCTCTGTAAGCTGCTGTCTGCCATTCACCTCTCTTATGGCTTGATGTCTCTGCTGCTTGGCTTGTCAAGGTTGAGTATAGCCTCAAGCTATTTCACAAGTACCCTGACTGACTTCATTCTCCTAACAGTGAGTCCTCATGGCAGAAAGCTTACAGAACCCCACTGCCTGCCCTAGCTCTTGGCATCTGCTGCTTGGGAAACTATGATACCCATGGGTCTCAGCCACTGATACCTGGCTGAGGTAGCCACTCATGCTCTGCTTTTGTGGCTTTCTGAAGCTTCTGAAGCTGCCCAGACTGCTAAATTTGCAGTGGCTATTTGTTCCTGAATATTGTTTTCCAGTCTGGCACTAGGGAAATTCTACTCTTACTCTAAGTTTCTTCCTACATAATATTCCTATACCTAAACCATATATTTTTCCTAATTTAATAGACAGAAATTGATAGACAGAGAAAGAGGGAAACTTAGACAAAAAGAGATACCTGCTGCAGCCTAAATTTTCTATACATAGTTTTTGTTCCTGAAGAATAAAATACCAACCACCATCTTAACCTGAATACAAAACTGGACATGTCCAACTGCTTCCATGGTGCTTCCTCCTCCAGTTGCTTCCCCTACACCCAAGTAAGTCCCTGTTCAGGTGCCACCTGTGAGAGGCCAGCTCCCACCTTTTAAAAGGGTTCCTATGGGGAGGAGAGAGAGATAAGAAACTTTTAGATAGATAGATAGCAAAGATGAGAAAGACAGAAACACAGAATAGCTTTGGGAAGACCTGGATCAAAACCCAATGGTCCCTTCTGCCTCTTCAAAAGGGCCTTTTATAACAAAGGGGAAGCAAAAGACCTCCCCCTTGTTAGATTAAAGCACACCACACAGCCAAGTGAAGACCCTTCCAAACACCTAGTAACCATGCCTGTGATCAAATCATCCTCTTATGCAGCCCTGCTTGGTAAAGCAAGCTCAGATTCTTGGACCCTGAGTAAGTTCTCACTAGGAAACCTCTGTGGGTCTCTAAATCTAAACAAGACCCAAACAATGACAACACAATAGACATGTTGATGTGGAAAGGCAAAATCTCACAAGGTTCCAATCCTAAATGAAGAACTATAGGCAATTAATGATTGCTGAAAGAAAGAGAAAATTAGTTTTCCCCAGAGATAAGCCCTGTGATGGCTTGACTGAATAAGATTGAGTAAGAATGGCCCTCATAGACTCATATTTGAATGTGTAGGAAGTGTCATTAGGAGGTGTGTCCTTTTTGGAATAGGTATGGCCTTCTTGGAGAAAGGGTGTCACTAGGGGTGGCTTTGGGGTTTCGAATGCCCAAGCTATGCCCAGTGGCTCTCTCTCTTCCTGCTGCCTACTTATCCAAATGTAGAACTCTCAGCTACCTCTCCAGCTCCATATCTGTCCCCAGGCTGCCCTGCTTCCCACCATGACAATAATGAACTAAACCTCTGAACAATAACAATTAAACAGTCTCAATTAAATGTTTTCATTTATAAAAGTTGCCATTGTCATGGTGTGGTTGTAGGGAAAAGGAGCTGGCTAAAGAAACCCACCCTGACCCTGGAGCCCAGAATTAGGGAAGGATGGCTCAGATAAGGCCAGTGAGAGAAACACAGTTTAGCTCAAATCAGAGCCATCTCTGCCTTGTCCAACTGACTTGTGAAACCAACTAATAACAGAGCAGGATAGTAGAACCCTGGGCCCGTGGTTGACTCACCCCCTAGACTTCCTGTAAAAACCACCCTGCCTAGTCAGTTAGAAAGGAAAGCTGTTCTTTCCACCGTGGTAGATGCAGCTACTCTCCTAGATTCCCTCCTTCCCAAATAAACCTCTTCCTCAAAAGAGTTTTTTGAGTGTGAAGATCTTCATTTACTGGTGTAGAGAAGATCCTTGCTGAGACGTCCCCCAGTGGACAAAACAAGAGAGAGAGCTGAAAGAGCAGGGCAAGGAGGAGCTGATCTTTGCTAAGATGTCCCTTAGTGGACAGAGAGAACTATAAGTAACACTTTTCTCTGGAACAGGAGGAGATTGCTACATTTCTGCAGGGGTTTCCCCTTTTGCAGAGTGAAGCAAAGAAGCAACATCTTAGGCTGGAGAAGCAGAACTCTGCTAGGAAGCCCTAAGTGGAGGCTGAGCAAAGCTCAGCTATAGTGGATCTCCAGGAGAGGAGCAGGATTGCTATATCCTGCAGGGAGACCATCCCCCATCACACCAGGTATACCTTGCCTTTCCCGAAGAGTCAGGATACCCTTCCCTGCTGAAGCAGTTCCAGGCTTGACTCTCCCGAGAAGTCAGAGAAATTTGCTTCCATGTTTGGGCTGTTTCTTTGCAGTCCCAGCTGTCAGAGCTGTGCTAAACAGCTCTAGGTGTCTGGGACACTTTCAGGGCAGAGCTTTTGTTCTGAGCAGCTTGAGGTGTCTGGGATACCTTGCCCTTCAGGGTTGAATTGTCTCCAGTTCAGCCATCAGAGCTGTGCTACACAGCTCCAGGTGTCTGGGATACCTTCAGGGTAGAGCTGTTGTTCTGAGCAGCTCAAGGTGTCCAGGATTCCTCACCCTCCAGGGCTGAACTGTCTCCTTGCAGTTTCAGCCATCAATTTACTAACATTTTGGTGCCAAAACCCAGGACACCAAACCCACAGAGTTGCAAAACGTGCAATTTACTAACAGTAGTCATGGCTCTTCACAGCAGTAGAAACCCTAAGACAAGTCCCCAATAGGTTAATCAATACTAAGTGGTGATCCCTGAAACATACACATACATGCAACAATAAACAGACTCAGCAGGCTGTATGTTGTTCAAATCTTAGATGATGTTATAATAAAAAATCCAGAGCCAGATATTGGGATGAAAGCTGAAAGATCAGAGAAGCAGAGCAAGCCACAGCCACTACCTATTACCTTACCAACTCCATGAATCCTCTGACTGAAATCCTCTGAGTCCTTACCTGAAAGGATCTCAGCTGAACTGCTTTAGTTTGTTCCCTCACGCCTTATATACCTTTCTTCACCCTACTGTCACTTCCTGGATTAAAGGCATGTGTGCTTCTCAGTACTGGGATTAAAGGTGTGTGCCACCACTGCCTGGCTATTTCCAATGTGGCCTTGACTCACAGAGATCCAAATGGATCTCTACCTCCCGAGTGTAGGATAAAGGGTGTGTGCCACCACTGTCTGGCCTCTATGTCTAATCTAGTGGGTGGCTCTGTACTCTGATCCCCAGGCAAGTTTATTAGGGTACACAATAGATCACTACAGTTGAATTTATATGTTTATGCATTTACAAACATATATAATAACAATAATTAAAGAAAAAGAGGAAAGGAGGCCATGAATTAAGGAGAGTAATGAGTGTGTATGTGTGTGAATGGGGAGGATTAGAGGGAGAATAGGGAAGGGAAAATGATGTAATTATATTTTAATTTTAAAAAAATGTAAGAGGGGTACATATTGGTGGAAAATGGTTTGATATCCAATATTTCATTCTCCACTCATGAGATAATTCTCTCTATATCCCTGCACCTTTGCAACTGCCACCAAATAGTTCCATCTTAAGAATAAAAGGGAAACTCCCTAAATGGCCTCATTTTAGGATGTTCAGAATGGCCAGATTCTCTGAAAGTCTTGGTAAAACACCAACTGGCGGTGACCCAGTTATGATTCAGCATGGCTACTGGGTTCCCAAACATCTTTACTGATTGTCCTTGTCAATACAGGTATTCAACTTAATCAGAATCAAACATTACATCAGTTGACAAGAAGGAGATGTGCCAGGATCTATTAGGATGCCCTAAGAGTGCAGATGCCCAGGCTACTCTCTAGCCTGGCTCCATGCCCCCTCCCTAAGGGTGGGTCCTGGCATCAGCAGGTTCTTTTAAAAGTTGCTCTGCAAGATTGAGAAGGAGGCATCACAGAACTCTTTTTGGTATGCAAACAAAACAAATAGCTTAGCATAAATTATTTACTTGATTTTTTAAAAAAAATCCTAACTCACAGCTACCAAGCTGATGATGTAGGAGAAGCAGCACCATGTTAGGGCTTTAGCACTCTGGCCTCAGATAACAGCAGCTGATTCTTTCTCTTATGAGTCTATGAAAGAAAACCCTTCCCTTGCCCACCCACATACCCATGAAGTCTTGCATATGCAGGCACATTATATGAAATCATAGCCCATTCAACACAATCTACTGAAGAGAAAGTAGAGGAGAAGCGAGGGGCACTGGGAGCTGCACTTGGGAACACCACCATGCAGGAGATTGCAGGTTCAGGACAGAGCTGTTGGGAGTAGGCAGGAGCAGCTGAAAGGATCCCGCCTCCACCCCGGTTGGACAGAGCTGGAAGCACATGGTGGCCTGCAAAGATGCTGTGGCCACAAGAGCAGACAAAAACATTTTATCAATTTCCCTACCTCTAGAGAAACAGGAATGCCAGAGGACCTGATTGTGAAATTTTATCAACTTTTCGCAAGTTCAGGGTTCTTCTACTCAGACACTGAGTTTGACAGCTCTTCCCTGATTGGTCCTATTATTCACCTTATTTTCATACCCCTTTCCACCAATCAGGGCTCAGCTGGCAACCCATAATTCAGATACCCTAGGCTGCAAAGCCAGCTGCTGCAGGAGCTGATGGAGAAGGAAAAGAAAGAAGACTTGCCTTCAAGATTCACAGGGGATAGACTCTGGGAAAGGTCTGATGTACTCAAGGCTTCTCCCTAGAGCTTGCTGGAGCAGCCTCTAGGACTTGGCTAGTGGGTGCAGGCAGAGGGCTCCTTCCTACCTCAGTCTCCAAGACTTCCTGCTCAGCTGGACTGTAGAAGGGAATTCCTTCCTGCAGCTGCTTCCAGCCTTTGAGACCAGCTGCTTTGGAGACGTGCAAGGGCCATAAGGTGTCTAGAGCTATATTGCTTCTCAGGGTTGTAATGGCTCTTAACTAGCATCCTGCTAAATGTTCAAACCTTTTTCTTTACCCCTCTTGGAAACTGATTTAAAGTTTTACCCCATTTAAATTTGCTAATCTGGAGTTGACAACAAGATACCTTCCTTTGCACTCTTCTCTGCCTGCTCACTGCATTCTTGGAGGAGAGTGGGACAAGAACTGGTTCAGAGACAGTCTCCAAATTGCCAAGTTACTAACCAGATAGATAACCTCTAACTGCTGGAACTTCCCAGAGTGTCAGGGCAGGCAGGAAATACTAATTTTGAGTTTAAGCAAAAGTGGGGGGAAAGGAGATCCCACTGGACCCAGGGCACAGGGAACCTCCCTGCTCTACTGAGCATGGCCCTCGGACCCACATCATTGGGTCCTCTCCTGTGCACACGGGAAGACTTAGGGACTGCTCTCTGGAGTCTTTGTTTCTCCGACTTTCAAACTTACGGTCATTCATTTATTCAGAAAATATTTGCCCAAAGCAAGAGCCTGCTGTTTTTGTCTGAAGAATAGCCAGTGTGGTTGAAGCTGATGTCTGATACACAAAGTGAGAGGAAATACTAGCAGAGAGCAAAGAGACAGCCTTGTAAGGTATAGTAAGGAACTTAGAATAGTTCCAAGGAGCGTGGGAAAGAGCCAGTGATGTTAACTTCTGAAGAGGAACAGCTCAACTCTTCACTCACAGAGCTCCTGGCTCATGACGTATCCCCATTCATGTGAATGTGACCACCACTGAAAGGCTACTGTAAACTGGTGGCCTTGGTGATGTGTGATTTCTCCTGCAAATTTCTGTGGAGTCTTTTATCTAGACAAGTAGTCCCCAAGAATGACTTTCTTGTAACTTTGGAACTTCCTAGCAAGGAAATTTTTTTTTTCTTTCCTGAATGCTTAAAGTACATTTTGCATGTGTTTCTATGTGTGGGCTCACGTGTGTGTGCACATGTGTGCCTGTGGAGGCCTGGAGTTGATGTCAGATGTCATCTTTAAGCAAAGATCTCTTGACTTTGTTTATTGAGTTGGTCTCCTAACCGAACCCAGAGTGTGTCCATCAGCTAGCTAGCAGCTTGTCCCAGGGTCCCTGTCACTGCCTCTTTAGTGGTGATATTATAGATGACTACCATGCCTATCCAGATTTTACCTGGGATTCCCGGAGAGTGCTCCGGCTGACTGAGATACTTCTCTATCTGCCTCATTGCTCGCAAAGTTGCAGGCTCACGGGGAGCTCGCTGAGCCCTGCCTCCTGTCCTGATGACACCCACCACTAGAGGGGCCCCGGATGGGCCCAGGGTGTAACAGTTGGCTTATCTTGAGATCTGATGTGCTATGAAGATGGATGGGAACAGGTTTTTGAGTTACAGTGGCAAGTACGTGCAGCACTTGAGGTCCGTGAGAGCCTGCTGCGTACAGCCCACTGGGCATCCTCCTCCTCAGTAGAGGCTGTCTGGGACCCATGCCACACGGCCTACATTATGATTCTGACCTCGAGTTGCCTGGGAACCTGCAGATCCCATAGATAAGATGAACATTAACAGTTTTATTCAAGTACTCTGCTGAAGCAAGAATCTGGGGTAATTTAGAAGTAGAAATGGAAGGAGATTGCTTTTTCCCCCTCCTAGTAAAGCAAGGCTCTTTTTAGGAAGTTAGTATTATGCACAAAAACTATTTCTTTAAAAATATTCATGAGCACAACCCAGGCCATCAGGATGTTTGCAGGCCAGTAGAAGGGTTGTTTTCTTTTTCTTTTTCTTTTTTTTAAACCTGAACTTTTAATAGACTTTAGGGGGAAATTGGTGAATAATGAAATACTGAAATATTCTAAACTGTTTTTCTACCGGGAAATAAATGGCACTCAAGAGAGCTGGATAAATCATTATGGCTAATAAAATTCCCTGGTACTGCCTCTAGTGAATTTGTTCCAAGAAGATTGGATTTGTATAGATTTACACAAACAAGGTCAGTCTGTAGGAAGGGGGGCTGTTTCATCAGCATTTGGGCAACATGAGTGTAGACTATTCATTACAGAGCCACACCTGTGCGTGCCCTCTGCAGCTTTCCCGTGAGATGAGAGAATGGATAGCCCACATGCACAGCAGTATTTATGACTGCTGGTGGGATGGTACCGCAGGACTCATCCCTGGGCCCTTGACTCGGCAGCCTGTGCCTCGGTCATTGTAGAGCCTTGGCTTCATTTCTTACTGAAAGGTGAGAAATTTATCTAATTTTAATTCTTCATTCCTGTATTGACTTATTTATATGTAATTTTAACTGTTGCTATATGTATCTTTCTTTATGGAATTTCTATCTCTGTCTTCACCTGTTTCATCCAGATGGCTTTTGTTTTCTTTATTGAATTTTAAAACTCTTTGCATATCAAGAATATTGTTTTTTTTCCCTCTGATACTATGTATTGTTCCTAGGTTGTGGTTTACATTTTGTTTTTGTTTTTAATGCTGTTTTCTGTTTTCATTTTTATGAATTTGTAGGTGTGAGAAATGAAGTTAGGATTATCTTTTATTTCCTTTTCAAATGGCTTGATTATATGAAATCTCTAACATACCAGTGGTTAAATGATGAGTTTACATAAGATTATATTATATCAATACTTGGGTCTGATGCAGATATCTGTTCTGTTCATTGTCTTATATCATAAGAAGTTTCTCAACTTTGACATCATTGACATTTAGGGACGTGATAAATTTTTATTGCCAGGCTGGGCATTGGGGTACATTCCAGTGAACTACTGTAGAGTGTTTGCATCATGTCTGACCTCCATCCCCTGGTGGCAGTGGTACCAAGTCCCTCGGAGGTAACTATCCAAAATGCCTCTAGACATCTCCAAGTGTCTTTGAGGCCCAAAATGACACCACTTGAAAACCCTGGTCTATTTCCCAATATGTCATTATTTCAATGACTGTGGTTTTCTAGTATATTTTAACGTCAGTCAAGAAAATTCCTCTTCTGAATTTCCATCTGTAGACTTCCAGACTTTGGAATCATTTGACTAATTAAAAAACAAATCCCTGGTGCAAAGTATACATCAATAAAGTGTGTACATATCCTGCTGGAATTTTTATCCAGTTTGCATGCGATTCTAATAAAACTGAATAAGAATGGACATGCTTTGTGATACTCAGCCTTCATCTTCCAGAAGACAGCCACTGAGTCTGAGGTTTTCTTGGTGAGTGGAGAGTGGCAGTCTCCAGTGATGAAGAACATATGCTTTGATTCAGACACTGACTCTGCTGTGTTCTGTGCATGATGCTGGTCATCTGTGGAGCATTTCTGAAGCTCAGTTTTGTCCGTTACAAACTGACTGAATACTAATATCCCAATGATTGGTCTGAATCTGAAATGTACCCCACAGGCTCACAGTTACCATGGTGCTCCCCAGCTGGTGGCTCTGGTGAGGGGGTGGGGACAAGCTGGTGGAAGGGGGTCTCTGGGAGCACATTATCTCTGCCCATTCCCTGTATTGCTCTCTGCTTCTTGGTCCCCCATACAGTGAACAGTCACCGCCAAAGGCTCCCACTGCCATGAACTTGAAAGATCCTCCATGATGGGCTGAAACCATGAACCCAATATTTTCTTTCTTAAATTGCTTCTGTCAAGTATTATGGTGACAGAAATTCAAATGTAATACAGAAATGCAAACTAATACAGATAGAAAAAAAACAAAATATTTCAGCTTCAGCATGTAAACACTATTAGCCATTATTTCAGCTCTCAGATATTTTATGTTTTATCTGGTTTTGTAAATTATCTTCTTTTACTAGATAAAGTATTTATTTAGAATGGAATCTGTTAATTTTCACATATAAATTCAACAAGTAACTACCTCATAGGATTCCCACATTGTCTTTTGTGTTTTTTTATTTACTAGAATAGTTACAGCGTGTGAAGACATAGGAAATATTGTCTTCTCCCCAGCACTGGTACACTGCTTACTATTACAAAAAGTTATTAAAGAATAATTTTAAAAGGTAAAAATATGTATCATTAAGGAACAGTAATACATTCAATTACACTACATCATCAACTTCTTTTTTCCTAAGATTTTATTTTATCTGTATGAATGCTTTGCTTTCATGTGTGTCTGTTCACCACGAGCATGTCTGGTATCCAGAGGCCACAAGAAGGCATTGGATCCCCCAAAACTGGAGTTGCAGACAGTTGTGAGCCACTTGATGTAGATATTGGGAATCGAACTCCAATCCTCTGCAAGAACAGCAAGTGCTCTTAACCACTAAGCCATCTCTCCAGCCCCACCATCAACTTCTATTCCAGGGTAGAAAACACACATGTGATGATCCAACCCCATAGCTGGGAGAATATATCATAACATTTGTAATTTACCATACACAACTTACCAATCGCTAACAGCTGACATAAAGGGGGATTACAGTTGAAACAGAAAGGAAAAAAGAGGTACCAACTGAAAGTAGTCAAAGAAATTTACAGAAAAGAAATCCAAACAGATAAAGCAAAGAACGTAATATGATTGCCTATCAGGTAAGGATGACCCGAACTACTGGGTGGTTTTACTACCAGAGATTGGTGGTAGGGAAGTCCTTTTAAATGTCAGGTAACATTAAGTTACTGTGCAATGTAGATGAACTGGAACAGACATGCAGTACTGACACCAACGGAGACTGGAAGCATCTTTGGAAATCAGCAGATGCTATCTATCTAAGAGACTAAGCTCAAGCTGTCAAGACCTTACAATTTATGAAGTCTACTCCTAGATACATGATGTGAAGAACTTACACAGTTGCACCAGATCATGAACATACACAGCAACAGTTTTTGTAATACTGACCACCATAAATAATCCAAATGACTTTTTATGTCAAACCAGCAAAAAAAGCTAAATTAACAATGATATGACCCTACGATAAAATCTCATATTGAAACAAACCAAGAATCAAAGTTACATATAATGTGGGTGAGTTTTAGAAATACAACATTGAGTCAAAAAGCCAAACCACAAAGAACATATATGTGTGTGTGTGTGTGTGTGTGTGCGCGCGCGCGCGCGCACACACACACACACACACACACACACATACACAAATCTATTTACAATCAAAACTAGGTGGCTAGGAGATGGCTCAGCTGATCAAGGACTTGCCAGAAAGGCAAGCATGAGTTTGATCCCTGGCACCCATGTAAAATCTAGGTGTGATGGCAAGCCCCTACAGCCCAGTGCTGGGGAGACAGAGACAGACAAGATAATCCCTGGGACTCACTGACCAGCCAATCTAGCCAAACTGGAGAGCTCCAGACTCTGTGAGAGACTCTGCCTCAAAAAACTAATTAACAAGTAAGGCAGATGGCTGCAGAGATGGCTCAGTGTGTGCAAGGATGAGGACCTCAGCTCAAGTCTCTAGAACCCATGTAAAAAAGGTGGGTATCACACACACACACACACACACACACACATGTGCCATGCACACACACATGCCATGCACACACACGGGCATGCACACACACGGGCATGCACACACACGCATGTGCACACACATACGTAATCTAAGTACTGAGGAGAAGTGATGAAGTAGAGCTTGCTAGTTGTCAGCCTAGTTCCATGTTCAGTAGACATTCAAGAGAGTAAAGGTGGGGGTTGTGATAGAACATGACACTTGATGTTCTCCTGTGGCCTCTGTATGTGTTCATATCTGTCCACATACATACATACACACAAAAAAATAAAATAAAATAAAAATAATAAGGTGAAACGTGACAGAAAGGCATCTGACAATGACCCCTGGCTTCCACATGCCACACTCAGACACATGTGCACATACATGAAGACATATACACAAATATACAGTTATACAAAACTATTTTTAGAGGTGCAAATACATATTGTGTATCAAAGTATAAAGAAAGTATAGGAGCAAGGACATGCTGAGCCACCTCCAGTTGAGAGAGAAGAGGATCAAAAGGAATAGGGTGAACTAGGGGCTTCACCCTGTTCCTCTAGCTGTGGGGGGATCTGTAGGTCCTTGTCCATGAATGCATTCAGTAGATATTTGCAGAGCCCCACTCTGTGTGGAAAGACAACACACATTCTGCCCACTAGAGCTGACCTCTGATGTAGAGATTTAAACAAGAAATGTGACTAGTTAATAGTAAACACTTTTATTAAAGGACATGCAGAAGGAGAGAGGAAGTTTAACACAGGGTGGTCAAGGGAGGGCTCACTATGGGGGTAGACTTTTGGGGGAATCCTCGGGGAAGGGAGGCTCAAGCCAGTTGGTGTAAAAAGCTGCAGGTCGGGGAAGGTCAGGGCAAAGGCAAGAAGCAGGAGCTGAATGGCGTCTACTTTAGGAAGCGAGTGAGCTGGTGAGATGGCAAGCATCCTTCACAGTGAAGGAGCAGGGAGTGGATCCCAACGAAGGCTTTTCTCTGAGGAGAAGGTGGCAGCTGGGAGGTTCTGAGCAAAAGCCTTACAGTTGCTGCTTATGAATCTTTATGCTTTACACAAATATTTGCTACAGTTTGAATGTTTGTGTTTCCCCAAAGTCAAATTGTAGCATGAATCTTAAAGGTTCTTATTAATAAAATCAAACCTGAGGCCAGGTATTGGGGTGAATGCTGGAAGGTCAGAGAAGCAGAACAAGCCACAGCCACCTCACCTCGCCAGTTCCTCAGCTGATCCTGTTTCTTCAGACAGGAAGCCTCTGAGTCCTCATCCAAATGAATCTCAGCTGAACTGCTGCTCAAAAGCCTGAAAGCTTAACCAGCCAAAAGCTTCTAGTTCCTGGTCTTCATGCCTTATATACCTTTCTACTGTCTGTCATCACTCCCTGGGATTAAAGGCATGAATCACCATGCCTGGCTGTTTCCAATGTGGCCTTGAACTCACAGAGATCCAGAGGGATTTCTGCCTCTGGAATGCTAGGATTAAAGGTGTGAGTGTCACCATTTTCTAGCCTCTGTATCTAGTGGCTGTTCTGTTCTTTGACCCCAGATAAGTTTATTAGGGTGCACAATATTTTGGGGAACACACTACCACCACATCAAATGGTAAAATCCTAACACCCAAGGTAATGATATTAGGAGTCGGAGCCTTTGGTGATTGGCAGAGCCCTCAATGATGAGATTAGTGTCCTTGCAGAGAGGTCCCAGAGAGACCATGAATCTTTTTTCGACGTGAAGGCACAGCAAGAAAAGTTGATGCACAGAAGCAAAACCTGCCAGTATCTTCCCACTTCCATGACCAGGATGTATTTCTGTTTTTATCAGCCACCTGATCAATGATATTTTGTTATATTATCCTAAGACTGAGTCCTCTTTCTTGATAATACTGCATTTTTGAAAAACAATTTAGAGATTAAAATAGGTTTTCCTCTGTCCTCCTCTCTGCTTTATTCCCACAGGTTTATGGGAGAAGTGAGTACTGTTTGATGTGATTAAACTGTAGTTATTCAGGTTTTGGTATTATTGGTAGGAGCTAATGTGAAGACTTGGTCTGTCTTTGTGACCCAAGGGTTGACCTGAAACCTACAGAACCAAATGATTCCAAGATGTCCTTCTGTTCTCTGATGTAGCTCTACCCCAGATAAACAGAGCTCATTAAGATCCAAACATAAGCTTTTATACTCAGATGATGTCCAACACCCATTGGACAAGGAAATTCACACCTTTCTATCCATAACTAAGTGGACTCTGTCAGAAGTAGCTCATTTCTCCATGTTTTATCTTACATGGCACATCACTCAGCCGACCTCATGATCTGCTGGGTGCACTGGCCTCTGCCCTCTCTGTCTCACTTGCTATTACTTGCATCTGTTGTCTGGATGATGCATGACTCTTCTAGAGACACAGGCAGGCTTTAATGGTACTGATCTTTTCTTTATAATGTACCCTGATGCCATGCTCCTACACTTCTGCTGCTGCTGAACTGATGGGCATGATAGACGTCATCCACATAGATGCCTGTTCCCTCAAGGGGACACTTCCTAACTCGTTCCTAGTTGGAATTTCCCAGGTTGAATCCTAGCTTCCTGTTTTTGTCCCCTTTCATTTGGTGACCTAAAACTAACTCTTCCTTGATGCTTTGCCCCAGGTCTTAGCTCCCTTTCTTTTCTACATTACTGTGAAGAAAGACACATGGACCAACCAGACTTTATTTGAAGCCAGATCAGACCCATATGAATGGTCTTGTTGGATTAGGAGTGAAGAATTAACATTTGTTTTCTGAGTTTCATTTTCCTGTAGGTTAGAAAAGCTATTTATAGAAAAAGTATGTAGGCGGGTAATTATTTTATGTATTTCTTTGCCAAACTCCCCCAATAAACTCTGTGGTAACAAAGCCCATTCAACCATAAGCACATACATACTCAGAACTGTGGCATCAAAAAGAATCACAATGAAAAAGCAACCTGTGGACACAGATGATGAGATTCACAGGTAAACCATATGTGCATGCAAGACTCCCTTTGATGGTTACTGCTGCAAGCCTTTCAGTGTTTAAAATTGGAACCATGTTTTTGGAATCATCTTTCTTTTCTTGTCCCCTTTCTTTGGAATTATAGCAAAAAGAAATAACAGTGCATTTATATTCTGGCATGACACACAGAGCCTTCTGGAAATGCCTCAGATGCAGGTCGAAATAGAAAGGTCCAGACACGCCTGGAAAGGGGAAAAAATTGGCTGTGATGAGAACTTTAAGTTCAACATAAAAATGAATTAAATTAATAAATGGTCAGGGGACCTGCCTGGAGCAGGGGAAATAAGTTTCATAATGGCCAGCTGACCCGAGAAATGGCAGGAAAGACATCTTGCTTCCCTAAGAGGGGCATTCCTGCCACATGCAGGGAGATCTTGAGGAAGCGTTTGTTTGGGGGGTTTGAATGTAAGTCTTGGGAGAGAATGCCCAGGGAGAAGTAATACCTGACATGACTTTTACTTTAGCTTACCACCTAATCATTTAACAAAGACAAATTCTCAGCTCATATTGTGGATAAACTATTACACCCTTGAGTTTTGGGAGGATTCCAACTTTTTTTCCACAGTGATTCTCCTGTGAAAAGACAATAACATATGCTTGTGTCATGATAACAAAGGCAAATTTTAAGCAAGACTAGTTATTAAAGCTGTAATTTATCTGATCAAAAAAATTGAAAATATGATATTTGTCTTGAATATGACCCTGAAATTCTGGACTTCATATATACCTGCCAGGAAGCATGTCTCAAAAGTGTTCATAGCAGAGGCAGGGCGACAGCTCATCAGTTAGATAGCTGCTGTGGAAGAGAACCTGAGGTCAGATCCTCAGAATCCAAGTGAAATGCCAGGTGGGCGTGGTGACTCACCTGCAGCTCTAGCCTTGGAGTGGGGAGATGAGGGATTCCCACAGCAAGCTAGCTAGCAAGGCTTAGTCAGATTGATAAACTCTAGGTTTGATTGAGAGATCTTGCTTCTTTGAATTAGGTGAAAGAGCAATTGAAGATGGTTCCTGATATCAACCTCAGACCTTTACATGCATGTGCACACACATACAAGTGTACCCACACACATTTATGCCAGCACACATGCATACACACACATTCCCGCACATGCCTACATATGCCCATATACATACACAGCACACACACACACACACACACACACACACACACACACACACAGAGGGAATTTCAAGTTAGCCTTAAACAGCAACATTTATATATTCTCAAATCTTTGGAATCAGTAATCTCAAGGAACATTACATAATTTGATTTCAATTTACACATCATGTTGACATTATTCTTGTCCTCCCAATTAATAGCTATTTCCTCTATAGATTGGGAATTTTAATGCATCCGCCTCCTCGGTGTTGTTATGTATATGAGTGCTTGCCTGCAGGTGTGTATATGCATCCCTGGTACCCACAGAGATGAGGAGGGGCCGTCAGATCTTGAACTGGAGTTACAGACAGTTACAAGCTATAGTGTGGGTGCTGGGAACTGAACCTGGGTCCTCTGCAAGAGCAGCAAGTGCTTTTAACCTCCAGACCATCTTTCCAGATCATCTTTCCAGACTCTACTTTTTAAATTTGCACTTGTGGAAATTATACAATCTTCTAAGTTTTGACAGATGTATACACTTCTGGAAACACTGCCATCATCGAGGTATCCTTCCCCCACCTAGACCTTTCCTCTCCACATTGTCCTTTTCTCCTCCTTGAACCTTAACTTTTCACAGCCATGAATCCATGTTTCCTCTTGCCTCAAGCCCCAAGAAACCACATATTTCCTTTTTGTGCATCTCCTTGATAAATTGAATCAGTCTGAAATGTTCGTGTATCTGGCTTCCTTGATTCAATGAAATGATTTTGAGATTTCTCCATATTACTTACTGCATTTATCAGTAAAAATAGATTTTTAGATAAATTAGCAATGTGTTGTTGTATGGTATGGTTACTAATCCATTCACCTTCTGAAGGACGTTTGAAGAAGCCTGGGGCATAATTTGAAGCTAAAGGTGTGTGGTGGTGAACCTAACAAGGAAGGCAGCAGCTCAGCAATTTGCCCTAAAACTTAACTCAAATTCCAGGTGTATTAGGGGCTTTCCCCGGGATTCAGAATTAGAGATACAATTGTCTACAGAGATAGAAGAATAGAGCAGAATAAAATTGAGTTAAGTTAGATGGTAGATAGAGAGTAGATGAATGGATGGATAGGTGGATGGATGGATGGGCAGATGGATGGATGCATGCATGCATGCATGGATGCATGGATGGATGATATAGAGAACATTGTCACATTAGGGATCAAAGCATGGGACTGAGTTTGGGGAACCTGGCTGTGGTAAGCCTCAGTTTCTCCATCTATGATGTAAAGAATGCTTAAGATTATTTCCAAAATTACTATCTTTAAAAAGGAATACTAGCCAGTGAAGCTGTTTTAAAGTTAATCTTCTTGTTATTCTTTCCAAAATTTCTATGAGTCGCTAACATAGATGATTCTGTCTTCATTGTTTTCCTGGCTTTTCCGATGATTACAGAAAGTCCACCTTTAAAAGCTTTGACTGGATACTGCATGCTTTCCTGTGAAATGACTTTTGCTGATAAACAAGAGACTCAAAGTCTTTTGATTCGGAAAACATTGATGATTTCATCCTGAGAAAATCTTTTTGACTTTCCTTTCATATACTTAGTTGAGGGGCCCTCTAGTGGAAAAATCTGCACACAGCGTAACAACTGCTTGCAGACTGAATAGTCACCAAGTCTACATTCTACTCATTAAACAATAAAGACCCTTTTCCATATTACAATAAAAAATTCAAAATTCAGGTTCTCACTCAGGTTAAATTGTAATTTGCATGTAATACTAAAGTGTATGAGGGACTACTTATGTAAGATTATAACATTTAGATTTCTTTCTGTAGTCTGCTTGCTGTCCTCTGGTAGCAACGCCAGCTTCGTAGATTTAAATCACACAGATGCCACTCTCACAGCTCCCTCCTCCCCATCCCCTGCTTCCACCAAAGTTTCCCATTCTTTAGGGACTTTGGTTGTGTCCAGGCATCCTAGAAAAGAAAAATCTTTGCCATTTGATATTTCTCGGCTTATGGCGTGGACAGGAGCTGCCCATCACAGGTAAGTTGTGTTATGGAAGCAGCCCTGCTCAGCCCTGGCAGGATCCTGGTCATTCCCCTAGGAGCTCCTAACCCTCACAGTCAGACAGACTCCCATATTTGCAGCCGCTGCCACTTGGGTGCAGACTGGCAGGGGCTGTGCTGAACCTCTGGCAGTAGTTCCTACATTCCCCCAACAACTCTGAAGGCTTTTTAGCATGACTGCTCCCATTTTACAAAGAAAAACGGTAGAGGCCCAGTTAAGATAAATGGTAATGTTGAAGATTTTGCTTCAGAAGATTGTAGGAGATTCTCGTCCCCCACACAGGGGACTTGGGATTTAGAGCTGTGTGTATGGGCGTGTTCCCATTGTAAAGGTAACATGCCAACATATTTGCACTTAGTCTGTAAACATGACGTTTATAAGCAGCAGGAGAAAACAGCTGTCAACCCAAATAAGGACATTGAAGATGACAGCAATGTCAGCTACTAGGAGTGACAGCCCACGGGTTTGGGTACTTCCTTCTCTGTGGGTTTGGGGACACCAAGGCAGAGCCAACAGGCAAGGCACTGACTGGTACAACCCTGTACTTACAGGAAGGAGAGGTCCGTATGCTGTCTGTCCTGCAGGGCATAGTGGAAAGTCCTTCCCAGAAGCCCATGTAGGGCTGTGAATTGCATGCATCCCCTTGTACTGCTCATGAAGACTGTCATTTCCTTGGGAGGGTAAAAGTGAAGACTATGCTGACAGATCAAGCCAGGTGCTGTTTGTCACACACACTTAAGCAGTTCAAGGAAGTTCACTGCATACCCAGAATGTGGAGTTTTGTCTTAATAAGGGAGAGACATCCAACTGCCATATAGAGGAATGTTCTATGTCCAGGACTCTGAATGACTAGCTCACAGGGGGCAGCTAGTCTTACAACGGATGCTTTTCTAGTAGCACAAGTAATCATTTTGGTGTTGTTTCTGTTCAGCTTGGAGAAGCAACAAAGTGCCATCAATGCACTTGGGTAGTTGCAAGTCAAAGAAGATCACCAGTGACCCCTGAACAGAAGGACTCTTCCATCTCCATTTCCAAGGCCACTTGGCTCTTTTTATTTGGATAGCAATTTTATTAACTTTATCTTCTTGCTTTTAAATATCTATCAGTAAGTAGCCAGGCATAGTGGTGTACACTTTTAATCCTAGAACTTGGGAGGCAGAGGCAGGTGGATCTCTATGATTCTGAGGCCATCCTGGGTTACATAGCAAGCTCCAGGGCCACCAGGGCTATATAGAGTGACCCTGTCTAAAAAAAATAAATAAATAAAAATTAAAAAAAATAAAAAATAAATACCTATCAGAGTTGGCCTGAGTCAAATTGCAGACATATAGATGGGCATCTCTCAAACGTCCACGGCCTGCAAGGCTCTCTTGGAGATCATGTTGAGTAGCAGGCCCTAGTTTAGCAGGTACAAATGATTCTCACACTCTGACTGGCTGGCTCCCAGATGATACTGGAGCTACTGGTTCATGGACCAACCACACACTGAGGAGCAGAAATATAGGATTCTTTATAAGAAGATGTAAAGAAATGTGAAAAGAATTTTTTGATTCTGAGTTGGAGTTAGCTATAAAACCACTAGGTGTGTAGAGAGATTTCCCCAGGAAAACGTTATGTTTTGTCAAATTCACTGAATATTTGATATGATTCATTCTTATTTTTATTATAAATGGATTTTAATGGGTGAGGACTAGACTAGGGTGACAGAAGAAACAGAGGACTTCTGGAGAGAGTTCTTTTTTATTAAATATCTTAAAATTTTATTTTACATACCAACCACAGTTTCCCCTCCCTCTTCTCCTCCCGTTCCTTCTCCCAACCTTCTTTCTACTCCCCCTGTCCATTCCTCAGAAAGGGGCAGGCCTCCCCTGTGTGTCAACAAAGCATGGCATATCAAGTTGAGGCAGGACCAAGCTCCTCCCCTCTGCATCAAGTCTGAACTAGGCATCCCACCATAGGGAACAGGTTCCAAAAAGCCAGCTCCTGTGCCCGGGGACAGATCCTGGTCTCACTGCTAGGGGCCCCACAAACAGACCAAGATACACAACTGTCATTCACATGCAGAAGGCCTAGGTTGGTCCCAGGCAGGCTCCCTAGCTGTCAATCTAGAGTCCAAGAGCTCCCATGAGCTTGGGTCAGCTGTCTAGTGGGTTTCTCTGTCATAATCTTGACCACTCCCCTTGCTCATATAATCCTTTCTCCCTCTCTTCAGCTGGACTCCCAGAGCTTGGCTCAGTGCTTGGCTGTGGATCTCTGCATCTGCTTCCATCAGTTACTGGATGAAGGTTCTATGATGACAATTAGGGTAGTTACCAATCTGATTAAGGAGAAGGCCAGTTCAGGCACCCTCTCCAGTATTGCTAGGAGTCTTAGCTGGGGACATCCTTGTGGATTCCTGGGAATTCCCTGCCATCAGATTTCTCCCTAAGCCCATAATGGCTCCCTGTATTAAGATATCTCTCGTTGCTCTCCCTCTCCATTCCTCTTGATCCCTCATGTTACCTTCCCCCATCTCTTCCCCTCTATTCCCCCCCACCCCAGTTTACCCAGGACATCTCATCTATTTCCCCTTTCCAGGGCAATCCATGTGTCCCTTCTTGTTACTTAGTTTCTCTAGGGCTGAGGATTGTAGCCTTGTTATCCTTTGCTTTACATCTACTATCCACTTATGAAAGAGTACATACCATGTTTGTCTTTCTGGGTCTGGGTTACCTCACTCAGGATGATTTTTTCTAGTTCCATCCATTTGCCTGCAAATTTCATGATATCATTGCTTTTTTTTAAACTGCTGAGTAATATTCCATTGTGTAAACGTACCACATTTTCTTATCCACTCTTTGGTTGAGGGGCATCTAGGTTGGTTCCAGGTTCTGGTTATTATGAATAATGCTGCTCTGAACATAGTTGAGCAAGTGTCCTTGTGTTATGATTGAGCATCCTTTATGTATATGCCCAGGAGTGGTATTACTGGGACTTGAGGTAGATTGATTCCCAATTTTCTGAGAAAACGTCATACTGATTTCCAAAGTGACTGTACAAGTTTGCACTCCCACCAACAGTGAAGAAGTGTTCCTCTTACCCCACATCCTCTCCAACATAAGCTGTCATCAGTGTTTTTGATCTTAGCCCTTCTGACAGGTGTAAGATGGTTTCTTGGAGTCATTTTGATTTGCATTTCCCTGATGACTAAGGATGTTGAGCAATTCCTTAAATGTCTTTTGGCCATTTGAGATTTTTCTGTTGAGAATTCCCTGTTTAGATCTGTACCTCATTTTTTAAATTGAATTATTTGATATTTTGATGCATATTTTCTTGAATTCTTTATATATTTTGGAGATCAGCCCTCTGTCAGATGTGAGGTTGGTGAAGATCTTTTCCCATTCTGTAGGCTGTCGTTTTTGTCTTATTAACAGTGTTCTTTGCCTTACAGAAACTTTTCAGTTTCAAGAGGTTCCATTTATTAATTTTTGATCTCAGTGTCTGTGCAACTGGTGTCATATTCAGGAGGTGGTCGGTCTCCTGTGCCCTTGCATTCAAGACTACTTTCCACTTTCCCTTCTGTGAGGTTCAGTGTGACTGGATTTATGTTGAGGTCTTTGATCCACTTGGACTTGAGTTTTGTTCACTGTGACAGTTATGGGTCTATTTACAATCTTCTACTTGTTGACTTTCAGTTATGCCAGCACCATTTGTTGAAGATGCTTTTTTTTTCCATTGTACAATTTTGTACTATATTGAATATGTATGGAGAAAGTGGACAGGATTGTCTTGTTCCTGATTTTAGTGGAATCACTTTGAGTTTCTCTGTATTTAATTTGATGTTGGGTGTTGGCTTTCTGTATATTGCTTTTATTACGTTTAGGTATATTTCTTGTATCCCTGTTCTCTTCAAGACTTTTATCATGAAAGGGTGTTGGATTTTGTCAAAGGCTTTGTCAGCATCTACGGAGATGATCATGTGGGTTTTTTTCCTCTCAGTTTGTTTATATGATGGATTACATTGACAAATTTTTTAATGTTGAGCCAATCCCTGCATCTCTTGGATGAAGCCTACTTGATTACAGTGGATGATTTTTTGATGTGTTCTTGGATTTGGTATTTTATTGAGTATTTTTGCATCAATGTTCATGAGGAAGATTGGTCTGTAATTCTCTTTCTTTGTTGCATCTTTGTATGGATTGAGTATCAGGGTGATGTAGCCTCATAGAGTTTGGCAATGTTCCTTCTGTTTCTATTGTATGGAACAATTTGAGGAGTATTGGTATTAGCTCTTCTTTCTAGGCTGAAACCATCTAGCCTTTGGCTTTTTTTTTTTTTTTTGGTTGAGAGTCTTTTAATGACTGCTTTTATTACCTTAGGGGTTATAGGTCTATTTAAGTTGTTTATCTGGTCTTGATTTAATTTTGGTAAGTGGTACCTATCCAGAAAATTGTCCATTTCTTTTAGACTTTCCAGCTTTGCAGAGTACAGGTTTTTGAAGTATGACCTGATGATTCTCTGGATTTCCTTAGTGTCTGTTGTTATGTCCCCCTTTTCATTTCTGATTTTGACAATTTGGATATTCTCTCTCTGCCTTTTGGTTAGTTTGAATTTGTCTGTCTTGCTGATTTTCTCAAAGAACCAACTCTTTGTTTCATTGATTTTTGTATTGTTCTCTTTGTTTCTATTTTATTGATTTCAGCCCTCAGTTTGATTATTTCCTGTCATCTACTCCTGAGTGAGTTTGCTTCTTTTTTTTCTAGCGCTTTCAGGTGTGCTGTTAAGTTGCTGGTGTGAGCTTTCTCCAAACTCTTAATGTAGGCACTTGGTGCTATGAACTTTCCTCTTTGCATGGCTTTAATAGTGTCCCATAAGTTTGTGCATGTTGTGCATTCATTTTCATTGAATTCTAGGAAGTCTTTAATTTCTTTCTTTATTTCTTCCTTGACCCAGTGGTGATTCAGTTGAGTGTTGTTCAGTTCTCATGAGTTTGTAGGCCTTCTGTACTTTGTGTTGCTGTTGATTTCTAACTTTAAGCCATGGTGATCTGATAAGATATAGGAGGTTATTCCACTTTTTTGTATCTGTTGAGATTTGCTTGTGGCTGAGTATGTGGTCAGTTTTAGAGAGGGTTCCATGAGGTGCTGAGAAGAAGGTATATTCTTTTGTGTTTGGGTAAAATGTTCTATAGATGTCTATTAAGTTCATTTGAGTCATAACATCTGTTGGTTTCCTTATTTCTCTGTTAAGTTTCTGTCTAGCATGCCTGTCCATTGGTGAGAGTGGAGTGTTGAAATCTCCCACTATTAGTGTGTGGGGTTTGATGTATGGTTTAAGCTTTAGTAATATTTCTTTTACAAATGTGGGTGTCCTAGTATTTGGGGCATAAATGTTCAGAATTGAGACTTCATCTTAATGGATTTTTGCTGTGATGAATATGAAATGTCCTCCGTCTCTTTTCACTAATTTTAGTTTGAAGTCTATTTTGTTAGAGATTAGGATACCTACACCAGCTTGTTTCTTAGGCCCATTTGATTGGAAAGTCTTTTCCCAACCCTTTACTCTGAGATAATGTCTGTTTTTGAAGTTGAGGTGTTTTTCTTGTATGCAGGAGAAGGATGGATCCTGTTTTTTTTTTAAATTCATTTCGTTATCTGTGTCTTTTTATAGTCAAATTGAGTCCATTGATATTAAGAGATGTTAATGACAAATGATTGTTAATTCTTGTTTTTTTTTTTGGTTTTGTTGGTGGTGTTGGTAGTGTGTGTGTGTTTCCCTTCTTTGGGATTTGTTGGTGTGAGATTATCTATTGCCTGTGTTTTCATGGGTGTAGTTAACTTCCTTGCACTGGAGTTTTCCTTCTAGTACTTTCTGTAGGACTGGATTTGTAGATAGGTATTGTTTAAATCTGGCTTTGTCATGGAGTGTCTTGTTTTCTCTGTCTATGGTGATTGAAAGTTTTGCTGGGTATAGTAGTCTGGGCTGGCATCCGTGGGCTCTTAGTGTCTGCAAAATGTCTGTCCAGGACCTTTTGGCTTCCAGGGTCTCCACTGAGAAGTCAAGTGTAATTCTGATAGATTTGCTTTTATATGTTACTTGCCCTTTTTCCTTTGCAGCTCTTAATAGTCTCTCTTTATTCTGTATGTTTAGTGTTTGATTGTTATGTGACAAGGGGACTTTTTTTTGTCCAGTCTATTTGGTGTTCTGTAAGCTTCTTATATCTTCATAGGCATGCCCTTCTTTAGATTGGGAAAGTTTTCTTCTATAATTTTGTTGAATATATTTTCTGTGCCTTTGAGATGGCATTCTCCTTCCAGCTCTATTATTCTTAGGTTTGTTTTTTTTTTTTCATGGTGTTCCCAGTTTCCTGCATGTTTTGTGGTAAGAATTTGTTGGATTTAACACTTTCTTTGACTGATAAATCTATTTCCTCTATCATATCTTCAATGCCTGAGATTCTCTCTTCTATCTCTTATATTCTGTTGGTTATGCTTGCAGCTGTAGTTTCTGTTCATTTACCCAGATTTTCCATTTCCAGAATTCCCTCAGTTTGCTGCTGTGGAACAATCCTTTTCTACACTATGAATGCATATTACTCTCATTGGTTAATAAAAAGCTGACAGGCTGATAGCTCAGCAGGAAGTTAGGTGGAAAAGCCAAACTGAGAATGATGAGAAGAAAGAGGGTGGAGTCAGAAGAGACACCAGCCAGATGCTGAACAAGCAGGATGTGCAAAAAATGAGTCAACAAGCCATGAGCCATATGGCAAAGCATACATAGAAATATGGATTAACTTAAGTGTAAGAGCTAGCTAGTAACAAGCCTGAGCTACTACTGGCTGATCATTTATAAGTAATATTCAGCCTCTGAGTGATTATTTGGGAGCAGGTGGATAGGACAAAAAAAAGACTGTTTACAGTTTGTGTTTTCTTTATTGCCTCTATTTCAATTTTCAAATCTTGAAGTGTTTTCTTCACCTGTTTTATTGTTTTTTTTTCTTGACTTTCTTTAAGGGATTTGTTGATTTCTTCCAATTTTTTGTTTGTCTTTTCCTTGATTTCTATAAGGGAATTTTTCATTTCCTCCTTAAGGTCCTCTATCATCTCCATAAAGTTATTTTTAAGGTCATTTTCTTCTGCATCATCTGCATTGGGATGTTCAGGTCTTGCTGTTGTAGAATCACTAGGTTCTGGTGGTGCCATATTCTCCTTTGTGTTGTTGAATATATTCTTACACTGCTGTTTTTTTCCATCTGGGTTTTGGATAATTTTAGAACAGATGTTGATTCTTGTGATGACTTTGTTGGATGGGTCTTTTGTTCTTTTATTTTCTGTTTCCTTTATTGTCTTTTGGCCTGAATGACCAAGGGTTCTGGTGACTGGCTGGTTGTCAGGTTGAGTAGGGTTGTCTCAACTGAGGTTTGTGGGGGTTCGAGTGCCTAGATCCAGCTTATTGTCCAGTTCTTCTAGCTGGTGTGGGTTTTACTTGTGCCTATGGGATCTGTTCTTTCAACTGGTGTGGGTTGCGCCTGTGCCTGATCTTCTGCTACACCTGCGACGGTGTCGCCCGTGTGACAAATGCTGATCTGGTGGTCTCACGAGGAAGGGGGGCACGTGTCTCTCGAGGCTAGGCCCCTGGCGGTCCCCTGGTAATCAGCCCGAGCAATGGTTCCTGGATACATTGTTCCCTAAAGACCAGCCTTCCGTGGATGGTTGGCAAGACTCCTGCTTCTTTCTTCTTTCCTGACAATAACAACCTCTCTGTGCCTGGACTCCCGCAGAGGCTCGCTTGACGTACCTGATAACTCCTCAACTGTTACACCGGCACCACCCCCAGTGATTCAAGCCCAGTCCCTGGCTCTTATGCCTGTTTGACAAGAGATTTATCCTACAAGCCATATACCCAGCCCTTGAATAGGGCTTTAACCAGAAAAGAACACCATTCATCAATATGCTACCAAATCTGATTTCATCAGAAAATTTATGACATGTCAATCCTTGAGAGGCAGCATTTCCAGTAGTTTCTAACTCCCCTGACTCTGCAGGATAGTCTTGCCTGTCCTGAAATGTTTAATGGAGAAAATATTTGCCATGTCATGGCAGTAGCTAGGGAGTCACATCACCCATAAAGGAACAGAAAAAAAAAAATAAAAGGAAACTGAAACATTTCCAGTAATTTTATGACTCATACAACTTTCTGCACATTATATATTTAAGAAATACTTTACCAGACTACTTATCCAAGAAATGGTAATTTAGAGGAAATTAAATTTAACTTTAAACTAAATTTAATTTAACCCCAATCATCTTAATGGCTGCTTCATCTGAAGTATTTGCCTTTTGCCCATATGTTTGGTGCTGTCTAGACAAAGCTGTGTTCATCATATAGAAGAAAGGGAATAACTGGCTTCGTTATCTTGTGTTAATTGTGATTTTCATTGTGTGCTTATATTAATTTTAATTACTTGTCAGTTATTTCTTAGTAATTGAGATTTTCAAGTATGTATTTATTTAACCTAGACTTGGTGATGGGCATCATTTCACAACTGAAATATGATAGTGGCTGGAGAGATGCTCAGTGGCCAAGATCACTTGCTGCTCTTGCAGAGGACCTGAGTTCAGTTCCCAGCGCACACACCTGAGAACTCAAGCTCTGGGGTAACTGACACCCTTTTCTGGTCTTCACAGGCACCCAACACATGTAGCATGCACTGACACAGACACACATATATAAAAATAAAAAGAAAGTTTTAAAAAGCATTTTTTGTGTTCAGTGTGTGTTGTTATGTTGTTAACCAGAGGTATTATCTATTATCTTAGATGGGGGCAGATAGTAATATTAACTAGAGGAAATAAATTGGACTAAGTTAGCAAATTGTGGCAAGGCTTTCTAGAAATGGAAATATGGCAGAGAACATTAATCTAAATAATAACAGTATCAAGTGCCTACTGTGTGCTGGACCCTATTCTATACACAGCTTTCTAGCTGCTCATCCATCCTCAATGACTCAATCTGAATGGAGTCCTCCCTAGTTTCCATATTCCAACTCAAAGCTCATTAGAGTTAACACAAGAAGGTTCTGGGCCTTAAGTATCCCAAGGACCAAGCATGGTAATTAGGAGACGGAAAGAATTAGTGCACACGAGAAATGGCCACCCAACTGGAAGAACGCATGAATGAAGACAGAGTGGGACCACAGCCTTGAGAGTGAGCTGATCTGCAGAACCAGCCACTTGACAGGCACCTGTAAGTATGTTTCACCAAAATTTCAAGCATCCCTCAATCCAGTCAAGTTGACAGATAAAATTAGCAATCTTGAAGAAACAACTCACTGGGCAAACCATCTCATCTCACGGCTTCCTTTTCCCTTCCCTTCTCCTCTTACAGCACATCTCCCAGGGTGCATGCTGGGATACATTACATTTCACATCACTATCTGTTTTCTCTCTTCATCAGTTTAATCTAGGAGCTTCTGATACCATTTAAGTTCCCTGCAGTTAACTCCCATTCAGAACCCTCCTCCTCCATCTCCTTGCCCACTAACGCATTTCAGGTTCTGAGAGTTGAGAACCGGGAAATTGAACAAATATGTACACAACTGATTTGATCATGTTGTAAACCTAACAGACTACAAAGCCCTATTTGTGATGCTGCAAAGAATAAACTTTACCGAGAGTTGTGTTTTCCAGCACAGGAACTACCAGCCACAGGTGAGAGCTGATCATCTGAACTGTGACAAGTTGGTGCCACAAAAGGAAAGTATAATATTTCAGGCTTACTGGATTATATTATCTATAAATGCAAACTTAAATCTTTCTTATGACACTTTAAAAGTGTGGATGGAATTAAATTCCTACTGGGCAATGCTTAGCAAGAAAGTACAGACAGGGAGGGGGGTGAGGGCTTTAGGAAGAACAGTAGCAAATCCAGTCTGCATTTAGAACTGAGGGCTGGCGGTGCACAGAAGGCCGACATGGGCGTGGGGGAGGAGGTCAGCCTGTGGACAAGGAAGGCAGTTACAAAGTTACTGTAGTGACCAGAAAAAAAGTGGTTATCATGTAATAGCACAGAGTTTATGTTTTTATCTTATAAAATTTACATTTGCAGCATTAGTGATAGAGAAGAAAGTATGGCTGAAAGAAAACACATTAAGTTATCGAAACTATGTGCATGTGCAGAAGTTGGTCATAGAAAGCAAATACTCAGCCTTGAACAGGTGTGTTCATTCCCACCATACTATTGCTTCCATACTTACGCTTGAGGTCAATTCTAGACTAACACAGCCTGGGAGAACACAGCTTTCCATGTGCCCATATAAAAACAGGTCAGAGTTTAGTGGGAAGAATTTGAGCCTCTAGACAAAGACTCTGCAACCTCCACACTCTATCCTGGAAAGATTCTTTAAACTCTCTGAGCTCCATGATCTTTACCAAAACAAAACAAAACCGGAAAACCAGTTTGGCCTCCCACAGGTTTGGAGTTGAATTAGAAGCAGCTCTGACAACCTGGGGAACCTAATGCTGTAAAATTTGGGTGCTCCTCTGTGTAACAGCAGGGGGTTGGCTGTTTCCTCACAGTGTCCAGGCAGCTAGAACCTTCACATTTGGCAAGAGGGTTGTTGTGTAAGGTACGAAATACTAACTACCCCTATGTGGTGGTATTGTGTTCCCCAAAATATTGTGTACCTTAATAAACTTATCTGGGGTCAGAGAACAGAAAAGCCACAAGATACTTAGGCTAGAAAATGTTAGCACATGCCTTTAATCCTAGCATTCCAGAGACAGAAATCCCTCTGGATCTCTGTGAGTTCAAGGCCGCATTGGAAATAGCCAGGCATGGTGACTCATCCCTTTAATCCCAGAAAGCAGCCTTTAATCCCAGGGAGTGGTGGTAGAAAGCAGAAAGGTTTATAAGGCGTGAGGACCAGAAACTAGAAGCATTTGGCTAGCAGCATTTGGCTGGTTAAGCATTTGGCCTGGTTAAGCATTTGCCTCCTTAAGCATTCAGGCTTCTAGCAGCAGTTCAGCTGAGAGCCATTGGGATGAGGACGCAGAAGCTTCCAGTCTGAGGAAACAGGACCAACTGAGGAATTGGCAAGGTGAGATAGCTGTGGCTTGTTCTGATTCTCTGACCTTCCAGCGTTCATCCCAATAACTGGCTCAGGTTTGATTTTATTAATAAGACTCTTTAAGATTCCTGCTACACCCTATAGCCACAGAATTTTCCTTGTAATCCTAGGCCAACATGCCTTCCTTCCCATGGACAGCCTTGGCCATGGCAGGGCTAGATAAGGGGGGTTCAGGACAGGCTTTCTAGAGGCTGGGTCAATGAGACCCAGGTTGGCTCCTGTGTTGGTTATCTGGCCACACAGGTGTCTCAAGGCTTTTCTCTCCCTCACCTGAAGTTTGGTATCACAAAGCTGCCAGAACCAGGGTGTTGCGTAAGGGAAGCCTTACCTCCTCTGCAAACAGAGCTATTTGATTAGAAACCTCCAGTCTTGTATTTTTACATTAGACCATCCAAGGTTTCTGGGTCAAAGTTGAGACTGTGTTAGATGTGCTCCGAGTGCTGAGACCTGGAAGTGTTTTCAGTGGGAGCCCACAGCAGCTTCCATGTCTGTACTGCTCAAGGCTGACCTCTAACCCTGTGATGAGGAGACGTGAGAAAGAACATCAGAGGCTGGTGCATAGTGACGCCTTTGTGGTAGCACTGACCGCCACTCACATGGGAGAGTGTCCTCCACATGCAGAGCACTGCATTCTCTCAACTTCACATTAGTTGCGCCTAGGGGACCAGGCAAAAGGGGCTGATTTTCACTAAACCTTGAAGTATACATAGCCCCAGGTTGTCTATGAAGCAACGATTCCCATCAGGAACTGAAATGAAAAATAAGTATTAAACTCCACCATATCGGGGGTCAAGACTTAAACAAATATATTTTTGTAATTTAGGGGTTTGTAGGAAAGTGATAAAACAAGTGTGGAGGAAGGCAAATGCCCAAGTGTGGCCATTCAAACCCCATGCTCACTCACTCACTCCAGGATCAGATGTTTCCCCTGAACAGGTCATGGAAGTTAGAGAAAGTGAATGCATTAAAGCAGTCTTTAATCTTGGGGGCTGGGGTGTATCTCAGTTGGCAGAGTGCTTGTCTAGCATGAGTGAAGCCCTTAGTTTGATCTCCAGCAGTATAAACTGGTGTGATGCCACATGTCTGCAGACTCGGAATTTGGGAGGTGGAAACATAAGGACCAGAACTTCAAGGTCACAATTGGCTACATAGTGAGATCAAGGCTGGCCTGGGGTATATGAGGCTCAGTGGTTACAAACACTTGTTCCTCTGTTACCATCACCCACATGGCAGCTTACTACTGCAACTGCATGTGACTCCAGTTCCAGGGAATCCACTGCCACGGAGGACCTGCAGGAGCATGGTGTACACACATTGGGAGAGGTTGGGGAATAAAACCGAGTTCTAGCCCTTGGGGGGAAGATGCTGGCAGGCTCTGCCACATAAGCAGAAGCAGAGCCCCAGGAAGCATGTGAGTGGGCTGAATACAACAACCACACATTTCATCACTCAGCTGAAGAGTACAGCAGGACTGGAACTTGGGGAAATCACTCTGGCAGGGCTGACAGGGTACACAATGGATCAGGCCCCACCCGCTGTCAGCATTCCTAGATTTGGGAAACTGATTTTTTTTTTTCTAGAGCATTCTAAAATCTTAAACTATTTCACTTTATAAAATAGTTCCCCATTAACTCTGTATTTCAAAATTAGGTGACTTTGAATTCTAATTCAGTAGGCTGAACAAAATTATGGTCCCCAAATAATGAGACACACAGCTTGGATGCCATTTCAGAAATGTGTGAATTACTTGATAAGCAGAACATAAATGGCTTGATAATGCAGGATGAATGCTGGGTTATGTGGAATATTGCTGCAGCATGAATACAGCATGGCCAGGAGTAAATAATGTGGGAATACAAAATTTCAGCTCTCTTCCCCTCTTTCTCTCTCTATTCTCCCTCCCCCCTCCCCCCTCCCCCTTCCACCGTCTCCCCTCCCTCTCCTTCCTTCTCTCTCAGATCTCCCTCTGTCTCTTTTGTGGTACTGTAAATTGAACTCAGGGCCTCAAGCATGCCAGTCAGCATTCTACATAGAGCTGTGTCCCTCACCCAAGAGTTCAGTTCTTGGTGGCTCTTAGGGAATCTTTTGGTTCTATCCTGTTTTTGTTGGATTCTTCACTTATTTATTACCTGACTCTTCTTGATCTATATATGTACCAATTTTGTATTATTCTAAGGTAGTGACTCCCAGTCAAATGGTTCTAGTCCTTAAAATAATCTTCCCCCCTATAACTTTATGAAATCTGCCACACTAACCCACCCCAGTTGTCTGTCATATAACACTGTGCTTTTAAAACAATTTCACAGACTATTTGTGCAAACTGAATTATTTTTTTCTATTTTATTCAAATTTTGTCTGATGGTAGAGACTCCTACACCGCTCCCTCCTCCTTGTTTTCTTCTTCATCTTTTTCCTCCTCTTTTTAATTTTATTACTAATATTACTGTGGGAGACCGCAATATACATGGGGAGGTCAGAGGACAGCTTTTGGTAGCTGCTTCTCTCTTTCTGCCATACGACTTCTGGGGATCCAGTTCACGCAAGTTTGAGAAACAGCACCTTTATCCCCTGAGCTGTTCTTGTTTCGTTTTGAAATAGGGTATACACACACTTAAGGGTGTGTGTGGGTGTGAGTGTGTGTATCAGGCTAGCCTGAAACTCACAATCCTCTTCAATCAGTACCCCCTGTGTTGGGTCCCAGGTGTGCACACAATATGTGCCCTCCTGTTAATTCCCCCGGGGTTATTCTTGAATAATAAGTCAGCAGTGTGGACTTGTAACATAAAGCATTCCCCACTTTTATTTCATCTACATGCTCTTGAAGACTTTTTTCTGTGTCACTGTGTTCAAGGGGAAGCCAGGGTCACTCAGAGGCTGCATGAGCTGTGTGGCCAGCAAAGTTGGTCTTCAAGACAGCTGTTGTCAAAGAGTTCACAGTCCACAGATCTGGAGAGAATGGTGAGCGAAGGAGAGAGGGAGGAACAGGAGCCGTTCACAGGAGTATGAACAGACGGTGGTTCTGGGCAGTACATAAGCACACCGGTCGAGAACATTCCATATCTAGCACTTTCTCATCTTCCCACGAACACCTTGGAACACAACCTACTCTACCAACCTGGGCTTATCTGTGATTAAAATTAGAAATATGTACTTGGAGCCTCTCCATTCTCGTGCCTCTTTTCCATGACACTGCTTGGAAAGATACGGCTCTCCTATAAAAGGACATCTTAGTGTTCCCTCGTTGTCCGTGAAACCTGACGGATCTGCCACGGTGAGTCAGAAACACGATTTTGAGACAATTTGTTAGATTGCACTGAATGAACCGGATTATGTCAGTCTTTCAAAACCTGAGTTCCTCAGACTCAGCCATGCTTTCCCTTCTGTGCAGATGCTGCCGCTGTGGACATTTGCAGTACTGCTGGGAGCCGTAGCTGGTAAGAAAGGATGTGTGTGGAGATGGGAGAGGCTTGTGTGGTTCTTCCCAGAAGACAATGACAGCTGGGCTCAAACCTTGATGAGGATGAGGACTTAGTTAATGGAAATGTAGGGTTAATCAACAAATGGAGTTTATCATGGGGTTAAGAGCACAGAGCTTGGAGTATTGTGAGGTACAATTCCCAATGCTCATTTCAATTTATTTTCAGACAAGTAATAGTGCAGACAAATCACACACGACATTGCGCTAAAAACGCAATGTTAATCTGATCTTCCAGTTTAACTGGAGTATTTATTTTCTGCACCTGGCCCCTCTGAGGCCAAGGGAGGCATCTGAACCTAACTATCACCGACAACTCTATAATACTGAGCAAAGTCCCGAAGCCCTCCGAATTTGAGGATATTTGTGCCTGAAATAGGTGTGACGATATCCTTCTTGTGGATGACTGTGAGGCTTCAGCTGGAGTGAATCGTCGTGTTCAGCATCCAGCACATAGTAACATTTAGAGAAGTGCAGCCCTCACAGCACTGCTACACTTACTCTCCCATTAACCTCGGCTTCGCGCTGCTCCAGAACTCTTCTTTAAGTTGTCCCTTCATGGAGTAGCATGCCAGATGACAGCCGTCAGAGCACTGACATTTTCTGTGTTTGTGCATACCTTCCACATCACAGAAATCCAGGACGGTCCTCAGACACAAGTCAGACATCCACGTCATCAGCCACGATGAAGACACAAAGTTTGGCCCTTGTATAAAACTTAAAATTCTTCACCTAGAGCATAAAGATAAAAGGTAGCTAGCTACTTGGAGTTGAGAGCCTCCACAAAAATGCCTACCACCACAGTAAGGCCAACCACCAGTTCCTGGGACAAAGGGCCAACACAAATCTAGGCACCAATGACCGAAGATAACACCTGGGTCAAATAGCTAAAATAAGTCCTTGACTGATACTGAGCAGAAATCTGAGGGAAGTGACCTGGTCTAGAGGCAGAGGTGTTGTCTCCGACAGCTGCTTTGTGAGTGTGAGCTAGAGGATGTTTGAGAAAGCAGGGGAAGAAAATCTGCCACAAGATGCAATTCAACTTGCATTGGTCAATTGAACATTGAAAAGGTTTAAGAAACATCTTTGAAATGTTTGTGGGTGATTTCAGGAGAAGAAGTCTGCTACGACAAACTTGGCTGCTTCAGCAATGATGCTCCATGGTCAGGAACTATAGACAGACCCCTGAAAGCACTGCCCTGGAGTCCATCCAAGATCAACACCCGCTTTCTCCTGTACACCAATGAGAATCCAAACAACTACCAGGTAGGAATAGCTATTGTTTTCAGGACTAAGTTTCACATGCTTTATGCAATTAATATGAATATCCAAGCTTTCTAATGAAAATACAGGAGACAGTGGAATTTGTGTCTTTTCCAACTTTTAGAGCAGTTAGATTAAGTACTCTTAAAAAACTTAATTTATAAATGGCCATTCAATTCTTATTATTCATGTCCTATCTCCAGTATATCATCTAAAATATACAGGGATAGATTCTACATGTTTATGCAATATGCATACTGATGCATATTGCATATAATAAAGAATATGCTATATTGTATTTGTGTACTTTAAATAAGATTCCCTAATATAGTACAGACACACAAGGAATCCACTTAAGATGGTTCACAGGATTTGGTTGGAAAATGGTAGTCTTCAGCAGAAGCTTCTGGACTAGCAATATGCTGAACTGTAGCCACAGGAAGGAGCAGCAATGACCCATGGCTTCCAGCTTTGCACCCATCGTGAAGGCAAATGGCTGATAGCTCTGTTTGTGGTGAGGTGAGATAGAAGCTAGGTTAGGTATTTACGATACATCTCCAAAGTATAATACTTTCCAGCCAAGTATGGTAGTGCCTTTAATCCTAGCACTTAAAGGTAGAACCTAGTTCAGGAGTTCAAAGCCACCCTCAGTCACTTAGTGAGTTGAAGCCACTTGGTCTATATGAGACCCTGCCAAAAACAAAACAAAACACACTTATAGTATTTTCGACTTACACTGGATTTATTGAGCTGTTACTCCACCATACCTGAAGGAATATTATAAACATACATAGACAGGCATATGTACAAAGACTCCCATTAACGATCTTAATGGCAAACACCGTGGGGGCATATTGTCTGAGTCAAATAGCATAAGCGGGCAATAGCAACTTGGGGGTGACTGTGAATGGCTAGCCTATGTGGACTTTCTAGAATCCTACCTACCATTTCCATCTGCATATAAATGATCCTAGAAGCTACTAGAAAAAAAAAAACTTGACCCAAAACACTTTCTTATCCCAAACAGCAAATCACTGCAGATGCATCAAGTATCAGGAACTCCAGTTTCAAAACAAACAGAAAAACCCGCTTTATTATCCATGGATTCATCGACAAGGGAGAAGAAAACTGGCTAGCCAACATGTGCAGGGTGAGCCGTGATACTTTCCTGAGGAAGTGTGTTAGAGACCAGCAGGACACTGGCCCCAACTAAGGACAAATGCTGGTCACCACCACACTGGAGTCTGACACTGCCTGAGCCTGGAGCTGGGGGAAGGGGATGGGGATGGAGGAGGTAGTGGTGGGTACAAGGGTACAAGGACACTTGGGATATGGGGTATAGAGGTATGTAGTGGCTCCAGGACATGTTACTTAGTAACTAATGCAGAGCTATTTCAGACTTGTAACAAGAGAAGCTGCCATATGGGAGCATTCCAGTTAAGTATGGACCCTTTAATGTCTAATATTTTTCTCCATACCAAATGTTCATGAATCTGCTGCAGTAGAAATCCCAAGAATCCAGTTCCCACGTGGGGCTACACCTGGTCTGGAGCCAGTGCTGGATTTGAGGAAGAACTCCCTACTCCTTAGAGACTGAGATTTTGGTCATAGCATTGGGGTTAATGTTGTAGCTATGGTGCAGGTTAAGACAAGAATTTACCAAATCTTCAAATATGTTACTCAGCAGTGAATGAAGAACCTGGATTGTTTAACTACTACTTGTGTCTTTTCCATCAGAACATGTTCCAAGTGGAGAGTGTGAACTGCATCTGTGTGGACTGGAAAGGTGGCTCCCGAACCACATATACCCAGGCCACCCAGAACGTCCGGGTTGTTGGAGCAGAAGTGGCATATTTGGCTAACTTTCTTCAGGTAACTGGCCCCGGGTCATGTAAAACCCCTTAGACACTGCTGTGTGGATTTTCCTTCCATGACAAAATCAGTAGGTATGATAATTGATAAAGACAAATTTAAATAAGACAATACTCCCTCTTTGATTAAAGATGATACCCCATCTTGATTCAGGCTTCATTAATAACCTATTTAATTCAATAACTGGTTTTTATTTTTAATTAAATGAACTTAAGCAACTAGGTAGGCGATATCTCTTGAATTTTGTTAGTATTTTCAGTTTAGTTTAGTTCTGGGCATGAACCCTGGACTGCTCATATTAAGGAACCACTCATCGGATGAATTAGAGCACCAAACTGCCAGGATTTGTTTTAATTTTGCCCTTCATTATAAAATTTGATATGCTGAGATCAGCCACACACTTATGTTTATTTTTTATTTATTTATTCATTTATTATTTGTGTGTGTGTGTGTGTGTGTGTGTGTGTGTGTGTCTGTGTGGTGTATATGCTCATGTGGGTGTGTGTACATGCTTGTGTGTATGTGTGAGGAGTGTCTTCCTGGATTGCCATACACCCTATTTTTTGACACAGTCTCCCCCGAACATGGAACCCATCAGTTCTGCTACACCAGAAGGATTGAGTTCTGAGGACCTGCCTGTCTTGGCCTCTCTAGCACGGAGATGGCAGGCGTGCATTTTCACATGGGTGTTGGGGATCCTAACTCGGGTTCTTGTGCTGCACTGGCTGAGTTATCTCCCTGATTTTCATTTATTTTATTGAACAGGAGCCAACAGCAACAAGATGGTCTGACTGGGTCATAGGAAAGTCTTAAAAAATGTCAAACTCAAATGTGCCTGAGTAATTGCCTCATGGATTTCTGATCCGAATACTTGCTTCATCATCTCTGATAATGACTCATATGTCCTTCAAGGGGTCTCAGCAGTGGGAGAACATGCTAACATTTCCATTCCTTCATAGTGATGGTGGGGATGCTCTGAGGGGAGGTGGCGTCTTCTTAGAAACCTGAGTTTGGAGGCACTCCTTTTGACCATCTGGCATTTTGTATTACTTGAAAACATTTTAATGAGGCTATCCTTTCTACAGTCTGAACTTGGCTACTCACTTAACAACGTCCACCTCATTGGCCACAGCCTGGGTTCCCACATTGCTGGGGAGGCCGGCAAGAGGACATTCGGTGCCATCGGGAGAATTACAGGTTAGTCCAACAACCAATGCTAGATGATTAGACCGTCTGTACTCTCTGTGGGGACCGCAGGGAGGCACAGGAGAGAACTTTGGTGGGTCTGCTCTGAACTTTTCACCCTTTTTGAATTGTGCCAGATGATCAGATCTCAGTCCCCCATGACATGGTGAGCTGTTTTCTCACTTTCAATCTTTGCTCATCATTGCATTGTTTAATATTTAAATATATTACATATAACTAAACATGAATTAAGAACACCCAGAAGCATTATGCCTATTTCCCCATTTTCAGATATTCAAAAAATCAGTTTCTATAATAAATACCATAAATAACAGTAGACTTCGATCCATAGAGTTTGTGTACAGTCAATTGAACTCTGTTTTAATACTAGTAGATAACAAGCCCTCAGCCTTGGCAGCTACAGTCCCATTGCTGGGGGAGGAGACAGATGGTCAGGCTGTCTGGACTTCCAGTTCTGGGTCCTGCTAATTGGATTCCAAATGCCATTTGCAACTGAAGACTGGCTGGCTGCATTGTGCAGTGGTCCACAGGCTCAGGCAACCTGACAAGGAAGACATTGCTGCCCCAATCTGAGACATGGCTGCTCTGTCTCCACCTTTCTGTGCGGACCTGGCAATGGTCTTGTTCTGTGTTCTGGAAAAGTTGGTTATGGGCGGAAGCTTCTTTCTTGCCTGCCTGTTCTCAAACACCTCGCAGTGCTTCCCAAAAATTGACTCAGAGACTTAATATTACATATAAACCCTCAGCTGGTAGCTCAGGCTTATTACTAACTAGCTCTTACACTTAAATTAACTCATAATTCTTATCTATGTTTAGCCACATGGCTTGGTACCTTTTCTCAGTTAGACATTCTCATCTTGCTTCCTCTGTGTATCTAGGGGGCGGGAAATCCAAAAGAGATAGGGGGAGAAGAAAGGCAGAGTCAGGGATATGCCTTCCAGCTGTCCAAGGAACAAGATGCCAGCAGACCAGTAATGCCACAGCAACGTGGCAAAATATAGATGAATAGAAATGGATTAATTTAAGATGTCATAGCTAGGTAGCAATAAACCTCAGCCATAGACCAAACAATTTGTAAATAATATTAAGCCTCTGACTGGTTTTTCGGGAATAGGCAGGCGGGAGAGATTCATCCATTTACAGCTGGTTGCATTTGGATCAATGGGCACATCTAGAATCTTCCTTGGCTTATTTAAAAAGCATTCTTCCAGAACATTCTTTCCCATAGTTTACAATTAGTTACCACGGCCTGTTCTGCCAGGTGCTGTACCATGACAGACCATGGACTGAATCTCAGAAAGCCTCTGCCTTCCTGGAAGATTAGAATCTGGTGAAAATCTTTAGCCTGAAGAACCTTTAGTTCAGTGATTGCTAGGGTCAGCCATTTGATGGGAACTGCTGCTGGTGAGCAGGGTTCTTGAGGGAGCTGAACATCCACGAGCACAGGCAAATCCTGGTACCTCTCTCCACACACACCTCAGCATAGTAACCAATTCTTGGTGGAGAAGGTGACTTCGCACATTAACGTAACTGATAACACATCCTCTTTGCTCCAGGGTTGGACCCAGCTGAACCTTACTTCCAGGGCACACCTGAAGAAGTCCGACTGGACCCCAGTGATGCTCAGTTTGTGGATGCAATTCACACAGATGCTGCCCCCATTGTCCCCAACTTAGGTGAGCTCCTCCAGTTTGTCTCCTGGAGGATTTTAATCTTGTTATTAGAATGATTGGCAGTGCCTTGATCACACAGTAATAGAAACTTTCCATTATTTTTAAAAATCTTCAGGATTTGGAATGAGCCAAACTGTGGGTCACCTAGATTTCTTTCCAAATGGAGGAGTAGAAATGCCAGGATGTCAGAAGAATATTCTTTCCCAAATTGTTGACATCGATGGAATCTGGGAAGGTAAAAACCATTGTGCGCACAGAGATTTCCACTGTGAAAGTTCATGTTTCTCATTGTTAAACTTGCTAGCCACTTTGGAATTGTACAGATCCCATATGCTTTATACCAAAGGACCTTCTGTTGTGTCCCTGAGATGTGAGTTCCACTGTGACAAGTGAGCATGGGAAACTCAGGCAGAGATTGTATTTGCAACCCAACTTTTTTCTTTCTTTTAAAAAAAGAACTTATTTTTGTAGGTATTTGGTCTGTATGTATTTAAGGGCATCACATATGTGCCTCCCTGGTGCATGTGGGAGCCATAAAAATTCAGATACTCTGGGACTGGAGTTATAGGTGGTTGTGAGCCACCATGTGGGTGCTGGTTCCTGAACCTGGGTCCTCTGTAGAAGCAGCACATGTTCTTTACAGCTGAGCTGGCTCTCCAGGCCTTGCAATTCAGTTCTCAGGGACCCAGTTCAGAGAACGTATTACATATCTATATGTCTATATGGACCAGACTTTCCCTTCCTAAGTTGCTTTTCCATTTTGCTTAATAACTATTATGATTCTAAAGTGTGTTTTAATTTCTGTGTCACATCCTACATATACTTCACAAACTGTTCTGTGTTGTGACCTCCATGAGTTTGCCCTGACTAGATCACCCATTTATTAGCTCTCTGTTCTCCTCATAACGTAAAATCTGACACTGACGTTACACCTGACTCCACAGGAAGTCGTAACTTTGCTGCCTGTAACCACCTGAGAAGCTACAAGTATTACTCAGACAGCATTGTCAACCCGACTGGCTTCGCCGGATTCTCCTGTACCTCCTACAGTGTTTTTGCTGCGGTAAGAAGCTTCCCTCTTCCCTGTGGATTTCATTTGATGTGTTATTTTGTCACCCCTCATTGCTGGAGATCCAGTCAGGAGTATGCCAAGAGCTCTGTCTCTGGACCCCTGTTTGAATTTGTGACTGATTCTCTTTATAGGTATGACTCACTGTTATGATATCATTCACTGACCGTTTGTAATTGTGTATTTGTTATATTAACTCATGCATATGCATTTTAGTAGCAAAAAAAGCAGGGATTTAGAACAATGGGCTTGTAAGTGGAAATGTCTTACTTAATATATCTCTAATATTTTTCTGCCTCAGGTAAATGTTCAGTCTTATTGGGGGATGGAGAATCCTAAAGAAACACATAAAGTGCTAGTTTGTAACTATCTGAGAGCCACGTCTAGAGGATGCTGATGAGCACGGAAGATTTTATTTAAAGCTGATCTTTGTTGTTGTTGTTGTTTTGTTTTGTTTTTTTGAGACAGGGTTTCTCTGTGTAGCTTTGCGCCTTTCCTGGAACACACTCTGTAGCCCAGGCTGGCCTCGAACTCACAGAGATCCGCCTGCCTCTGCCTCCCGAGTGCTGGGATTAAAGGCGTGCGCCACCACTGCCTAGAGCTTAAAGCTGATCTTTACACTACTTAATTATGGACATATGGATACATCGTTGCAATCATATATTCATCAGTAGTTTTTAAGTTTTGTCATGCTTTGTATCCAGGCTGACTTCTTCAGTGTAATCTTGAACATGACATTTCTATTGACTTTGGTTTTGGAAAGTTGACTTTTCACTATAGCTTTTTTTTTTTAAATAAACAAAATTAACTACTTCCATCCAACAAAGAAAATTTCAAGTAGTCAGTATTCCATGTAAGTCACAAGTACTAGAGAGATATACCTTAGTTATTAAGAACGAGGACTTAAATGACATTGGGCAAAGTATTGCATTTCCCTAAGACTTTTTCTTCATCTAGAAATGTGATGAGGTCATACTCAATGCCCTTGGTAAAGCAATTAGTTACATGTTAAGTGCTTGGCCCAGAACAAGAACAACAAAAACATAATAATCACAGTATGGGAGAAGGGTATGTATCTTGTTCACATATAAGTTTTCTATATAGTAAAAGCTGAGCACCTCCCCCTGGTTTGATTTTTAACTTTGTCTTCCTGTAAACAAATGATCCAAAAAATGTTTAGGTTCCATGCAACAAAATGGAATGCTTCCATTCGACTGGGTATGGGCCCAGGTCAACCTATTGATGACCCAATTAAGTGAGTCCTTGGCAGATGGATGGCTGTGGTCCCTGGGTGCACGGTCTCCTGGTTCCTTCAGAATCCAGGCCACACCCCTGTCTGTCTTATTGATAAACACACTTGGAGATGAAGTCTGGGACTTTGGTACTCTTCTTGGGAGATGTCCTAGAAAGCCTAGCACATCTCTCCCTGGCTTTCCTAGTCTCTCATTAGTTTGATGGTATCCAGACCTGAGACTCCTCCAGGCCTGTCATCTAGTCTTCTGATTAAGAAGTCCTCCACGACCCCTCCTGTGGAGCAGTCCCCCCTCCAGAGTGGGAATTGTGCTACCAGTCCTTCAATTCTGCTGTTTATGTTCCTCTTTACCATAATCTCTGATTGAGGAGAGCATTTTCTTGTACCTGTCTTCTTTAGATGCCAGCTTCCTGGCTAACAGACAGCTGGATCATTTTATTTCCACACTGGGAGACTCAGATTCTGAGAATGTGAACATGCCGAGGGAAGCGAAGGGAATGGAGACGGGCCTGAGTTTTGAGCCTGTTACCCTCTGAATGGACCCTGTTGTGCCTGGCAGACACTATCATTTCTTGTTCTTTCTAAAATAAATTCACCTAGCAAGAGAGTGAATGTCTTAGAACAAATGAAGTTCCAGAGGCAAAGGGAGAGACATAAATACTTAAATACCAATTATCCTATGGTGTGGTTTTTTATATTTTTATGTAATCTAACAAAGAAATCGAAGGCTTAACCTGTGGATAATGAGGTGCACTATTACCTTTCACTGAGACACATAACTTTTTACTGCCCCACCATGATCATCAGGGACAGAATTAGATTTGACTTGATTATAAACATGTAGAAAAAATATGGTGCCCTATTAAAAGTCAGAACACTTCCAGTCATCATGTCCTGGAATTTACAGGACAAGTGCTTCCCATGCCCGAGTGGAGGGTGCCCACAGATGGGTCACTACGCCGACAAATATCCTGGGAAAACAAAAGAACTATTCCAGAAATTTTATCTGAACACTGGTGATAAGAGCAACTTTGCACGTAAGTTTCTATTTTTATTAATTTTTGGTTTTGTTTTCCTTTTGGGGAGGTGAGGATAGTTCTGGGTGCAGATAGTTCTGAGTATGAAACTCAGAGTCTGATAAATGCTAGTAAAGCATTCTACCACGGAGCTGCACTCCTAGCCAAAAATGTGAACAAGATGAACTTCTTAGACTCTTGGCTTGAAAAACAAAACAAAACAAAACAAGAAGCCCTCGTTCATCAGCTCTGGAAATGTTCTCTACATCTGCACTTCCAATGCTGACCCTGAACACTGAGGAAAACACCTGGGACATTCTACCAGAAGAACTGCCAACAACTCAACAGATTATTCACATTCTGAGTTGTTGGGTGTGTGAGAGCCTGTCCTCAGCACCACTCCTCCCCAAGCTGACAGTGTGCAAATGTTACCTCCTATGCAGGTTGGCGGTATCAGGTGTCTGTCACCCTGTCTGGACAGAAGGTCACCGGACACATTTTAGTTTCTTTGTTTGGAAGTGGAGGAAACTCTAAACAGTATGAAATTTTCAAGTGAGTAAAATGTCTAAAATATCACTTGGTGCTTCTTAAGTTTTGGAATTTTATGAATGTCTTGTGTACATTGTTGATTTTTTCTCTATTATATGTATGTAGCATATAATCACATATAACAAAAAGAGAGCTGTCTTGTAGCCTACACATTAATAAATTTCAAAATTATATTTTTAATTTTTTTCTAATATTTTCTGAGGAAAGCACTCACGTTTATTTTGTTGCCTGACATTTGACTGACAGTGAGTAAATAATTACTCTCTACACAATAGTAAAGAAAAGATTTTTTATAAATAGCATCATTTATTAAACTATGAGAATTGTGACAAAGACACATTTGAGTCCATGTTAAAGATTACTAAAATAAATCTGAGTTATTGATAGAAAAATCTACCACTGGGCTCAAATACTTGTGTGAATTTACTTCAGACATTGGAATTGACAAATGTTTAATCAAACAACTTAGATTAAAATGGAATGTGAACTGGTTTTGGAAACATATGCATATATTATTATGCATATGTGTATTTATATGTATGGTTAATTCTGTGCATGTTTATGCATGTTCATACAATTTTTTGTTGGCATCTTAACTTCTCAGGGGCTCTCTGCAACCAGGCACTGCTCATGTCAGTGAATTCGATGCTGATGTGGATGTCGGAGATTTGCAAAAGGTTAAATTTATTTGGTACAACAACGTGATCAACCCAACTCTACCCAGAGTGGGAGCATCAAAGATCACAGTGGAAAGAAACGATGGCAAAGTGTGAGTAATCAGAACCAAAAAGATAAGAAGAACTGAATGTGTCTATTCACACTAAAATAGTTCACATCTCTCATAGGGGATCACACATGTCCCAACCACTTCTGCTTCCTAAGACCTCCTGTGTTTTTAGGAGACAGTGTTGAATGTTAGGAATGTCACTTGGATAGATTCATAGACAAGGGAGAAGAATGTTTCCTTTGGCAGACATGTTAATACTATGTGTGTGACTCACGTGCACATCATCCCCCAAACTTCATGGGTTCACCAGATTGCCACTTAGGTTGCCGGGAACGTGTTAATACAAGACAGATATATACTGTTCTGTATCATGGTCTCCTTGGTGAAGCCTGGGGTCCAGAGATCAGTTCTCCATTTTTACTGAGACTAACTTGCCCTGAGCAAAGGGATGCCAGGAGGGGAGAACAGACACACTGATCACACCAGTGGCAGCCACATTCTGCTGCAGAATGCTGTTTCTTCTGGTGACAAGTGCTTGGTCATCCTTCTGAAAGCAGTGAGACTACTTCTCTTGCCAGAAGTGGAGTCCAAGGCCCCTCAGATACCGAAGGAAATGACCAAAACTTCACACAAATCACATGAACATCAGCTTTCAAAGAAACTGAACTTTAAGTAACAGTAGACAGTGAAGCCCGAAAGACAAAAACCAAGCCAGGTAGAGCCTTAAAATTGCCTCAGCTGACAGCCCCGAGAGACTTCTGAGATGTGGTAGAGCAGGGTTGGGTGGGCTCTCAGCGTTTAGGAGATGGAGCTGAGAATTGAGGTTTTGAGCAGCTAGATTTTATGGCACAGCCCACCAGAGAAGATAGGGCTACAGAGAGACATGGTAGAGTTCTAGGCAGTCCCTTGGATATTTGACACGGTCTGATGATGTCACAGATGTGAATAAGCCAGCCATGGCCAGGGAACAAGTCACTCAGGAGAACTAGAGTGGAGCCCATTTCTCTCCAGGATGAGACTAGAGCATGTTTCTATGAGGCAGACTGAAGAAGCCTGCCATTTTATTGATACCAGGTGGAGTATTTAGTAAAGTCCTGTTTTTTGCTAGATTCAGCAAGACCTGAAATGGCTTGAAATAACTACATCCCACAACACACTTCAATAAGATGTAAAATTGTATAGCAGTAACAAGATAAAAATCCAATACCTGACATTTTTAACTCAAACATTCCAAGCTACACAAACAGTAGGACAGTACAACCTATAGTGAGGAAAGTAATCAATGAATTAACATCCAACTGAGTTGGCATGAACATTAGAATGACAGATAAGGATATTTTTTATACTTATCAACACCCATTCAGTTTGTTCAAAAAAGTTCAGGAGAAGATAACACATATTGATAGCAGTAGGTGGGTGATGGGAGGTATATGTACAAGTCTATCATATGATAATGGAGGGGAGGGCATGGTATATGTATAAGTCTATCATATGATAATGGAGGGGAGGGCATGGTATATGTATAAATCTATCATATGATAACAGAGGGGGAAGGCATGACATATGTACAAGTCTATCATATGATAACAGAGGAGGAAGGCATGGTATAAGTACAGCATTTAATGATGGAGTGCAAGAGAATACAGTATGAATAAGTACAGCATATGATAACAATATCATAAAGGAGAGGAGAGAACTGGAAAGATACTGTTGCAAGGCCCTGTGCCTGTGAATTGGTATACTTTCATTGGCAAGTTTAATGTAATAAGTTAGGTCTGTGTGTTACCAATTCTAAAGGAAATACTGTAAAAATAAAGAAGTATAGCAAACAAATTAACAAAAGATTATCAAATAAAAAAAAATTTTTTTTTTTTGGTTTTTCAAGACAGGGTTTCTCTGTGCAGCTTTGCGCCTTTCCTGGAACTCACTTGGTAGTCCAGGCTGGCCTCGAACTCACAGAGATCCACCTGGCTCTGCCTCCCGAGTGCTGGGATTAAAGGCGTGCGCCACCACCGCCCGGCTTCAAATGAAAATTTTAAAAATCTCCAAGTGAGCATAAAAAGGCAGAGAGAACAAAAAATAAAACAACAACAACAACAAAAAAAAAAAAACCCGACAAAGAACAGTGATGGATTACACACGACCAGAGCAGTAATTATATTAAATGAAAGTGGTTGAAACACTGAGATTGGGAGACAGAGGTCATTGGGTTTTTAGTATCAATACACAATTGAATTATGCTTATCCAAAATGTATTTTAAATATAAATCAAAAGTCAGACAAAGGAAAAGTTGTGCTATTACTCATTAGAAAGTACAAACTGGTGAATGCCACCATGAATGTATTTAAATAGTTAATTTTTAAAAATTGATAATACCAAGCATGTTTGAAGACAAGGAGAGTCTTGGCTCTCAGGCACTGTTCATGGCATATAAAATGATGCAACTATTCTAGAAAGTAGTTTGATGACAATTCCTTAAAAGCCAAGCATACAACCATAACACTGTTAGAGTTCCTAGCATCATGGCTTCACTTCCCACAGTTTCTGTTAAACACTGTCAACAGTGGTCGGGAATAATATGAAAAATGAGCACTTCTTGTTCTTTGGGGGTAACTGACAGCCCTTCTGTAGACCAAGTTTACAATCACATTGTAAGTTTGGGAGGTGATTCAGTCTCCTTCAATACCCTAATGTCTGTGCCCTTCTCAGACTGCTGGAGCAGTGGTGTGGAGATGTGTGAAGGGACAGGCATGGCTGTCCTCATGCCCAGATCTCTGCTTGTGTGAGGAAGAGGTGACCTTTTTGTGTTTTCTTTCCTCAGGTACAACTTCTGTAGTCAAGAAACCGTGAGGGAGGATGTCCTGCTCACACTCTCTTTGTGTTAGGAGGTTGCTGACATGTGACCACTGAGTACCACTGTAATAAAATCTAATATTAAGGCAATACATTCTGTCATCAGTGTTGATTATTTCTAGGGAAACTTCTGGATGAGATAATAAAGCCTTAAGTTCTCAGTTATCGTGAAGAGCCATAAAAGATTGTAAACTTTTGCTGTAGCATTTGGGTTTAGGAATATCACTTAAATAATACCACCATCATGCCCTCTGTTACTATTATTAATGCAGTTCTATTCATTTAAGACAAAGCTTCAGACTCAAAGGATCTCCCTCTTGGTAGCCCTGTGATGACAGTGATAGATTTAGTCACTTTCTCCATCACTCTCTGGTCAGGTGTCTCAGGATGATGGAAGAGCAGGAGTCAAGGATGGGACTCTCAGACATGTCTGCTCTTTTCTGTGGTCTTACTTCTCTGGCTGTGGTTCTCCCAGAACCTCTGCCTCTCAACAACCTATTTTCTTCCAGAAGCACAGAGACCCAGGACAGAATTCCTATTACATAGTCTTGCTGGGTCCTTCTCAACCTGGCTTTCACCTAGAACGCCAATCTCACCTCTTAGCACATTCCTTCTGAAACTCCATATTTGGGACTTATCCCCAGGGACAAATTCTTCGTTGTCTTGCAAAGTTTTTTTCACTTATACCTGATCTCAAGTTACACTATATAACCATGGAAACAAAAACAGTACGGTACTGTCACAAAACATTCAGGTAGACCAACAGACTTCTATGGCCACCTAATTTTTGATCAAGATGTAAAAAAGCATGCATTAAGGAAAAAAGAGACTCTTCATGTGGTGCTAGGGAAACTGGATATCTGCATGTCCAAGATGGAAACCAGATTCCCATCCCTCACCCTGCAAAAAAGTCAATTCAAAGTGAAGCGAAGACCAGAAATTGCTGTGTGAAAACACTTCTATATACAGGCGTAGACAAAGACTTGCTGAAGGTGACTTCAGTGGCTCAGAAAGTAATTGCAATACTGAATACACGTGGTTACATGAAATCAAAACTCTGTGGTATGGTGAAGGAAGCAATCAGCAGAGTGAAGAGAGAGCCTACACAGGGAGAAACTGATCTTTTATGCTACAACAGGGAGTTTTCCACAGCTTTCTCTTGGTTTGTTATATTACCCAGCAGTGTTTGGTCAGCTTCACCATTCCTGTTTTATATACTAGTACCCAAACTCCGGGACTCTAGAGGAGTATTTCTACCCCAGTTCTTCTAGCACTATAGATAGATAGATGTCAGATAGATAGACGCTGGGTAGATAAATAGATAGATAGACATGTGTACATACATACATACATACATACATACATACACACATTCACAAAAAAGACAATGAGAGAGAGAGAGAGAGAGAGAGAGAGAGAGAGAGAGAGAGAGAACACCTAAAGGAAAACTGTAAGAAATAAACATGGACTTCTCAAATTCTACCAAGTAAGGAATTAATATATGTTACCTACTATATGTATGTGACGGTTATTCTTGGTTGCCAACTTGACTACATCTGGAATTAACTAAAACCCAAATGACTGGGCACACCTGTGAGGGATTTTTTTTTATTTAAATCATTTGAAGTGGGAAGACCCACTTCTAATCCAGATCTTATAGGTGAGAAGATAAACCTTTAATCTGAATCTTTTGAGGTGTGAAAATCCACCTTCAATCTAGACTGCTGGCAGTATATACAGAGGACATGGCAAAAGGAAGCTCTCTCTTTTGCCTGCTTGTTCTTATCCTCACTAGTAAGTCCATTCCTTCATTGGCATTAGACCATACTTTTTTAGGATTCTAGCATATACTGAAGACCAGCTGAGACATCCAGCCTTGTGGACTGAACAAATGGATTCTTAAACCTTCCATTCATAGGCAGTCATTATTGAGTTAGCTGGACCAAAGCCTGTATGTCATTCTAATAAACCCTGACTAATACAGATTTTGGTGCCAGAAGTTGTTCTAGAGCAACAGAAGTATAAGGATGAATACTTTAGCTATCTAAATAGGTTTTTCAATTTGCCAATAACTACAGTTACCAAAGCCTCTCCAATTACCAAAGCCTCTCCTGGGAGCTCGGAGAATACTGAAAGGTCATGGTGTGAACTGTTTTATAACTTAAGGAGACAAATGCATGTGATTATCCTCACTCACTAATTGTGAGAGGCAACAGATTTGGTAACTCTCAACATAAAACTTTTGACAATTTGTGGGAAAACAAGGAAAATGATGATGCTGGTTGGATGCTCTTAGCATCTCTGGATAAACTGACAAAGAAAAACAATGAGCTTTGTGATAAAATTAACTAACTTCTAGCATATCAGAATATGGTGAAGGACAATAGTGAACTCAGTGATTAAATTGACTGACTCCAGATGCACATAAACAGTCCAAAGGTTTCTAAGTGTATCCTGGAAGAGAATCTTCTCTCCAGCAGCCACAGTGCTCAAGTTGCAGGAAATCAAGCCAAAGCCCTCATGATAAGGTTGGCCAAATTACAGCGACACTTCATGTCACAACCTTGAAGGGTGTCAGCAGTTAAAGTAAGGGCATTACTTCATAAAGAATGGAATCCTGTAATTTGGGTTGGGGATATGTGGGAGGACCCTATTGAAGCTGAGAACTTTGAACCCTCCGATACTCAAGGCTTTATCTCACCTGAGGAAACAGTCTCTCTAATCTCAGCAGAATTTATACTCCACCTCATCCCCTGAAATATTGCCCTTTTTGCCATTGATTGAGAAAATTAATCCTTCATTGTTGGCAAGACAATACTGATGTCACTCAGGGCCCTCCAATCTTTGGCTCTAGACCTATAGCCAGACTTAAGACAAAGTGGGCTCCTGGAGGGGAGGTAGAAAGTGTAGTTCATATGGAGGTGCACTATACTACTATGGAGCTTAATAAGTTTTTTAATTCATCCAAACAGAAGTCTGGGGAATATGTGTGGAAATGTATTTTAAGGGTGTGGGATACTGGTGAAGGAACATAAAACTGGATCAGGCTGAGTTTATTGATAAGGGCCCCCTGATTGGAGATTCTAGGTTTAATATGGAAGCCCTTACAGTTAAAAAAATATCTCAAAAGTTTGAATGGTTGGCTGAAGCATTTATCAAAAGATGACCTACTGAAAAGGAGTTTGAGATGCCTGCTAGTCCTTGGCTTAGTGTTGATGAAGGGATTTTAAGGCTCAGGGAAATTGCAATGTTAGGGTTGGGATACTGTGTAAAATCCAATCCTTCACAGTGGAAAGGCCCAGAAAACATGCCCTTCCCTCATCCTATAAGACACAAAATAGTGAGAGGGGGCACCAGTACATTTGAAGAGCTTTGTTACTGCCCTTTTCCTTGTACCAGACCTTAGGGTTGGAGATGCTGCTGCTCGGTGGACAATTTAAATGCAATGGGTTAAATTGGGACCCGAGGTAGCAAGGGCCAGCTGCAGCACTGAGTCACCAAAGGCAAGGTGATCGAAGTTATCATAATGGGAAGCATAGGCAAAGCAATGTCCATAATAGCCTGACCAGTAATGGTCAGCACAGGCAAAGTGAATTTTATGGTGGCATGACTTGTATGGACCTTTGGTACTGGTTAATTCATCATGGTGTTTCCAGGCAGGAAATAGTAATGCAGCACCTGGAAGAACCAGCTTCTGGGCTGCAGATAGCGCTCAAAGGAAAAGTCCATAGCACTGAGAAGCTAAGACTTCTTTATCTGAGGGAGTTTTAGGGAAAGGAAAAAACTCACCCTCTCTAGATGGTCCCTTTTCTCTTTATTCTTTCATGTTGACTCTGCATCTCTTTGTTCTTGACAGCTATATATACCCAACAGAATCTTTCATGTTGAATATAGGAATTACATTTGAAGGTCACATTCCAGTAAATGGTAAGAAGTAGAGTCATTCAGACAACTACATGCAATAAATCTCAACTCCCTAATTGGTGGGCTGCAGCTGCAAAGAAAGAACCAGTCACTTTTACCTAACTAGAGAGATAGTCTTATAAAGAATTTTAAAGGAGTTGTAAAACTAAACTATTGAGGAGGATAAGAAAAATAAGGAAATCATATACTACATCTTATATATCTGAGTGTAATAACATTTTAAACTAACATTTTGTGATTAATAGTCTCATAAAATATTGGGCTCTCTCAGACTTGGAGTGTTTAGGGAGAGAGAGTTGTGTCACAAATACTTTGGTTGGAACTCAGGTTTACCTTAATTCTCTTAATATGAGCTCACTTAGGCACTTCCCAAGGTACAGTGACACTAAAAGCATTTTAAATCTTAAAGTGTATTTTTCTGTCCTGTGTATAACTTTAGACCACAAAAAAAAGGAAACTTGCAACTCTTTCTCAGAGCTGCAAAGTCAGATTATTTTCTATAGCCCTGGACAGTTGGAAAATCTTTTTCCTTTGATGTAGTTGAACAAAAGCCATTTGTTCCTAAACCTCAGTAAATTACTCTCTGTCACTCACACAATTTCAAGACCCAACATAAAAACAGTTAGTTGGCTGAACTTTGTGTCTTCAAGTTACATACCAATATCATAAAACAGAGAATTTGTTAGGAATTTGTGCAGAGGGTTTAGTCACTGTCCTATGTTATCAACCAGACCTAACAAGAGAAACTGCCATGGCAAGTAGGTTGCTTTGCACCTTTAACCTTGGTTCAACAAATCAGATAGCTTGCTGTTGTGTCCTTGTAAACTGGACTGCTTTTCCCAGGAATAGTCTATCTTAAAAATCATCAGCAAAGCACTTGGTCTAATCTAAAGCTACTTTGAAGTTTTATCTCACCTAATAGTGTACAACTGTCTTGGCAGCTAGGGAAATTCAACTATTTTCCTATGTCAACCTGAGCTGTGATATAAAACAGTTCCCTGACTTGTGTATCATTACTTTGTATTTGTACTTATTCATCAAAAACTCTGTGTAAGCTAACATTATTGATATCAAATGGACAGTACAGCTAAAGGAGGAGTCATCTTTTAGACATTCTACAGATAGAGATCCCAATAGATTGAGATGTGCTCATGAGAAAAACACACTACAATACAGGCAGTAAGGGATTTCCCACAGCTGTCAGGGAAAATTGCAATAGCACATGTGTAATTACAGACAGAAGCAAACAATATTCCAGAGTCTATAGCCTCATGGCCTTGCCTAAAATTAAATTTCTCATCAGAGAATTTTTCTTCTGGTGGGCTGTTCTTATGTCATGGCTCTTAGCAAAATAGATAAGAAGCCTACTGCATTTCTGTTTGATCTATATAAGTGGAAAAAATCTCAAACAAATGAAAGAAAGACTACCTTACATCATGGCAAAAGGGAATCTTGGCCTGTGAACCAATTTCCAGACCTGAGCCAGTTTGTAGACCCAGAACCCCTTGAATGAAGGAATGGCCTGGTTCTCTGAGGAAGGCCCATGATAAATACTTAAAAGTTTTACTGTTAACTTTTCTCCAGTCTCTCCCCAGAGGAATCTACAACCCTTTACAAGGGTAACTGTACACTGGGGGAAAGACAACAATCAGACTTCCTGGGTTATATTGAAAACTGGTTCTGAATTGGTGCTGATTACAGGAGACTCCTCAAAAAAACCAAAACAAACAAACAAAAAAAACAAAAACAAAAACAAAAAAACCACTGTGGACCTCCAGCCTTCAGTTAAAGTTGGGTTTATGGAGATCAGATAATTAATTCAGTTTTAACTGAAGTTTGACTCACAGTACGTCCAGTGAGTCCCTAAACTCATCCTGTGATTATTTTCCCAGTCCTAGAATGTCTAACTGGGATGGATAGACTTAGAAGTTGGAAGAATTCTCAAAATGGTTCCCTGATCTGTGGAGTGAGGGATATTATGGTTGGAAAGGCTAAATGGAATACTTTAGCATTTCCTTTCTTAAGGAAAAATAGTACATAAAAACCAATATCTCATCGATGCCACATTAATGCCGCAAAGGCCTTGAAAGATGCAGAGGTGGCGATTCCCACCACATTGTCCTTTATTTCTTCCATCTGGCCAGTGCAGAAGACAGATGAGTCATGGAGAATGATAGTTGACTATCAAAAACTCAGTTAAGTAGTGACTCTGATTGCAGCTGCTGTACCAGGTGTGGTGTCCTTGTGTGAACAGATCGACACATCTTCTGGTACATGGTATGCAGCTATTGAACTAGCAAATGCCTTTTTCTCAATACCTGTCCACAAGGACCATCAGAAGCAATTTGCTTTCAGTATGTACCTTTGCAAATTTATCTCAAGGATATATTATCTCTCCAGCCCTGTGTCATAATTTATTTGGAAGGGATCTTGATCATCTGTCTCTTCCACAAAATATCTCATTTGTTCCCTATATTGATGACATTTTGCTGATTGGAACAAGGAAGCAGAAGGTAGCAACAACTTTAAATTTGTTAATAACACATATGCACATCAGAGGATGAGAAATAAATTCAACCAAAATTCAAGGGCCTTCTACCTCAGTTAAATTCTTAGAAGTCTCTTGTAGAATATTATTTTAACTATGTAAAGATGTGTTACATTTGTTTATGTTGTATTTGTTTAACAATGTAAGGATGTGTTACATTTGTTTATGCTGCATTTATTTAATTATGAAAAGATGTGTTGAATTTGTTTCAACTTGCCTGCCTAAAGCACCTGATTGGTCTAATAAAGAGCTGAACAATAGCTAGGCAGGAAAAAGGATAGGTAGGGCTGGCAGGCAGAGACAATAAACAGGAGGAAAAATCTAGGCTCAAGAGGAGAATGAGAGGAGGAGGAGGAGAGAACAAGGGAGACACCTGGGGCCAGGAGCCAGGCAGCCAACAGACAGACAGGAGAAGCAGAGAAAGTATACAGATATATGGAAGGAAAGAAAAGTAAAAAGCCCCAAGGCAAAAGGTAGATAGAGAGAAATAGGTTGGTTTAAGTTAAAAGAGCTAGACAAAAATGAACCCAAGCTAGGCTGAGCATTCAAAACTAATAAAAAGTTTCCATGTCATGATTTGGGAGCCACTATAGGATTCCAGTGGTATGGAGCATGTAGAGTTATTCCTAATAAGATGAAGGATAAGTTATTGTACCTTGCCCCTCCCACCACCAAGAAAGTAGCACAACTTTTAGTGGGCCTATCTGGATTCTGGAGAAAACACATTCCTCACTTGGGTGTGTTACTCTGGCCCACATACCAAATGACCTGGAACAGGAGAAGGCTCTTCAACAGGACCAGGCTGCTGTGCAGGCTGCCCTAGCACTTGGTCCACATCATCCAGTAGATCCGATGGTACCTGAAGTGTCAGTGGCAGACAGGATGCTGTTTGGAGCCTTTGGCAGGCCCCTATAGGTGTATCACAAAAGAGACCATTGGGATTTTGAAGCAAGGCTCTACCATCATCTGCAGACAACTATTCTCCCTTTGAAAGATAGCTCTTGGCCTGATATTCAGCCTTAATGGAAACTGAACATTTGACAACGGGCTATCAAGTTACCATGTGACCTTAACTGCTAATCATAAGCTGGCTGTTATCAGACCCACCAAGTCATAAAGTAGGACATGCACATCACCAGTCTATTATCAAATGGAAGTGGTATATACATGATTGGGCCCAAGCATGTCTTTTATTTTATTTTGCAATACAGTTCAGTTCTACATATCAGCCACAGATTCCCTTGTTCTCCCCCCTCCCGCCCCCCTCACTTTCCCCCCAGCCCATCCCCTATTCCCACCTCCTCCAGGGCAAAGCCTTCCCCAAGGACTGAGATCAACCTGGTAGACTTAGTCCAGGCAGGTCCAGTCCCCTCCTCCCAGGCCGAGCCAAGCAACCCTGCCTAGGCCCCAGGTTTCAAACAGCCAACTCATGCAATGAGCACAGGACCCGGTCCCACTGCCTGGATGCCTCCCAAACAGATCAAGCCAATCAACTGTCTCACCCATTCAGAGGGCCTAATCCAGAACATGGAAACAACCTAGATACCCTTCAACTGAAGAATGGATAAACAAAATGTGGTACATATACACAATGGAATACTACTCAGCAGAGAAAAACAATGACATCATGAGGTTTGCAGGCAAATGGATGGATCTAGAAGAAATCATCCTGAGTAAGGTAACCCAGACTCAGAAAGACAAACATGGTATGTACTCACTCATAGGAGGATACTAGATGTGGAACAAGGATGACTGGACTGCTACTCACATCACCAGGGAGGCTACCTGGAAAACAGGACCCAAAGAAAGACACGGGGATCGCCCAATGACGGAGAAATGGAAGAGATCTACATGAACAGCCTGGACATGAGTGGGGGTAATGAAGGGCGAGGGTCGAGGGAAAGAGAGCTTGGGGGACCAAGCATGTCTTGAAGGCACACCCAACCTACATGAAAAAGTTGCCCAAATACCTATGGTTTCTACTCCTGTTACAATACCATCTGCTGCCAAGAATGAACCTATAACCTCATGGGGAGTGACCTATAACTGGTTACCTGAGGAAGAGAAGACTAGGGCCTGGTTTACTGATGGTTCTGCATGTTATGTAGGCACCACCCAGAAATGGACAGCTGAAACATTAAACCCCTTTCTAGGACAACCTTGAAAAGACAATGGTGAAGGGAAATCTGCACAGTGGGCAGAACTTTGGGCAGTACACACGATCATACATTTTGTTTGGAAGGAGAAATGGCCAGATGTGAGATTGCTCAATGATTCATGGACTGTAGCCAATGGATTGAGTGAGTAGTTGGGGACTTGGAAAGATCATGATTGAAAAATTGATGAGAAACACATCTGGGGAAGAAGTATGTAGATAGATTTCTCCAAATGGGCAAAGGATGTGAAGATACTTGTGTCCCATGTAAATTCTCATCAAAAGGTGACTTCAGCTGAGGAGGAGTTCAATAATCAAGTATATAGGATGGCCTGTTCTGTGGACAGTCAGCCTCTTTTCCCAGCCATCCCTGTCATTGCCTAAGGAGCCCATGAACAACATGACCATGGTGGCAGAGACGGGGGTTATGCTTGATAGCATGCACCTACACTCACTAAGGCTGACCTGGCTACAGCTGCTGCTGAGTGCCAGATTTGCCAACAGCAGAGACCAACACTGAGCTACAGATATGGCACCATTCCTCAGGGTGACCAGACAGCAGCCTGGTGGCAGATTGACTAAACTGGACCACTTTCTTCATGGGAAGGACAATGATTTGTCCTAAATAGAGTAAATATTTATTCTGGTTAGATATTTGTCTTGTCTGCACATAATACTTCTGCCAAAACCACTATGTGAACTTACAAAATGACATATCTACCACTATGATATGCCACACAGTATTGCTTCTGACCAAGGAACTCACTTGACAGCCAAAGGAGTATGACAGTGGGCCCATGATCATGGAATCTACTGTTCTTACCATGTTCCCCACCATCCTGAAATAGCTGGCCTGATAGAAAGATGGGATGTCCTTTTGAAGACATTGTTATAGTGGCATTTAGGTGTCAGCAGCTTCGAAGACTGGAACAGGGTTCTCCAGAAGGTGGAATATGCTTTGAATCAGCATCTAATATATGGCATGTTTTCTCCACTAGCCAGGACCCATGGGTCCAGGAATCAAGGAGTGAAAAAGGATAGTTCCAATATAACCCCTAGTGACCCACTAGAAACATTTTTGCTTCCTGTCCCATCACCTTATTAAGCTCTCCTGGCCTAGAAGTTCTGGTTCCAGACTTGGGAGCACTGTTGCCAGGAGCCACAATAAACATTCCATTGAACTGGAAGCTCAGATATCCCTCTGGCTACTTTGGGCTTCTGACGCCCTTAAGGCAACAGGCTAAGAAAGGAATAACAATTTTCCAAGGGGTGATTGATCCAGATTACCAAAGAGAAATTAGATTGTTTCTCCACTATGGAGGTAAGAAAGAGTATGTCTGGAGTGCAGGAGATCCTTTAGTGCATTTCTTGGTGCTACCATGTCTTGAGATTAATGTCAATGGGAAACTACAATAACCTAATTCATGCAGGATAATAGGCCAGTCAGGAATGAAGATGTAGGTCACTCCCCCAGGAAAAGAACCAAGATATGCTGAGGTGCTTGCTGAGGGTGGAGGAAATACAGAATGGGTAGTAGAGGAAGGTTGGCCAGCTAAGGCCTTGTGACCAGTTGCAGAAATGAGGACTATAATTAACATTAGTGCTTTTAATGTATTTTGTTAAGAATGTGTTTGTACAAACATTTGTGTTTTGTTTCTTTGTTTATCATGTTATGTAACATAATTAAGAGTCATCATCATGTTGGGTTTTCATTCCCAACTTATCATTTATTGTTTACAGGGTCCATCATTCCAGCTGCATAGATAGCTCATTTAATCTTTCCAGCACATGGCTACATGTAGACTTTGAGATTTGTTGAAAGAAAACACACTCTAGAGAGACTACTACTCTGCCTCTGAGGAGAAGAGGATGCCAAGAGTTTGAAGTAAATCTCCATGATCAAATCAGCTAAAATCAAATCCACCAAAGAATAAGCCAGGCAAGGAATCTATACATTTTAACCAAGCAGAAATTTTGGTCCATTTTCCCACATACAAGCGTCTTAGCAACTGTGTAGATCCCAGTTCATCCAGTAGGTGGCAGTTTATTATCCAGTATCAAATGACTATTATAAATTAAGGCAAAGCAAAAACAAAAGTTTGTAGAGGCAATACTGTATAAAGGGATCCGTGGCACAATTTGAACAGTAGCATTAGGACATAATTAACATCAGCCACCAGGTGTCCTAAGGATCCTTTAAGTCATGTAAAGACCTAGGCTTTGCACAACTGATACATGCCACAAAAGCTTACTGGGTTTCTGTGGTATAGCAATTGCTTTCTATTTTCTTTCATTGTTTTCTATATTTATTAACCACCATGTAGGCTTAGTTTTTATTTTCATCAGCATAATATTTATTGTATATAGTGACAAGTTTTATAACGAAACCTTTGTTCGGCGAATTTGAATACAGTGGGTCCAAAACCAAAATAATCTTGGGTTATCTTAATGTTGTTCTTAATACCCAGTCTATTGCTTTGCTCTGTACACAAATGAATATTCTTGTTATCAAAACTATATAACAGGATTGCCTTCAAGAAGATCTACAGGTATCCTGCTTCAACCTCCTGGGTGCTGAGATTAAAAAAGTATGATTGCACACAGCTCTGATGATTTTTTATATCCATTGTGAATAGGATAATTTTCTTAGTTTCCTTTTCAAATAGTTGATTACTAGTGTATAAAATGCTAACATTTAAAATGTTGATTTTTATACTCTGAAGTTTTACTGATTCTTTATTAATTTTAATAGAAACTTTTTGTGCATCACTCAGCATTTTTCTATGTGTAAGACCATGCCATCTATAAACAAGGGCAATCTGGCTTCTCCATTTCTAAACTGGATACATACTATTTCTTTCTATTGGCTGCGAGGTCTGGCCAGGGTGTCTAGTATTATATTGGGTAGAAATGGTGAGAGCAGATAGCTTTCACTCATTACAGACCTTGGGATCAGATCTTTAAACTTTTCCTCGGTCAGTATGGCCACCTGACTGCCATGTTACTTCTCAAGATTGATGAAACAGTCTTCAGATATATCATGTGTTAGGCCACAAAAAGCCTTAAGAAGTTAGGAAGAATGAAATCATTTCATTTACCCTTTCTGACCTCAATGGCATAAAACTATAAATCAGCAGGAAGAAATTTGACAACCCTCTTCATACATAGAAATTAATCAGCATAGTTCACTGAAGAGATTAAAAGGGAATTTTTTTTCAGATAAATGATAATGGAAACATTGCATAATAACATTGCAATTTTTATATTATTATCTTTGAAGCAGTGTTGTTTCTTTCATAGGACACAGAAAAGTAGTTATGAGGATGGTTTATAGTAATAAATGTCTACATTAAACAAGAAGAATCATGGACAACATAATAATGTACCCAAAAAACTAGAAAATCAAGAACATGTCAAACCCCAAATTATTAGAAGGATGGAAAGTGGCTTTTCCTATTTCCCTGATCTCTAAGGCCTTCACCCCTATGTTTGGCTCCATGTTTTTTATTTAATAAGACCATTTAGAAATTTGTCTACAAAAGTGAACAGAGAATAAAGAAATACATGAGATCAATAGCATGAAGAGCTGCTTTATGAAGTAAAAGCAAAACTGATAGAGCTTTGTTTAGAATGAGACACAAAGGGAGAAAAAACAAAGTCAGTTGAAACGGGAGATGTTTCAGCTGATGCCACGGAGACACAAAGCGTTGCAAGCGACTACTATAACAGTGACAGACCGAAAACTGTATATTCTAGGACAAATGGTCAACTTTGGGCACATGCAACATACCAAGATTGAACAATAAAGAAATAGAACATTTGAGCACTAGTGAGCCAGGAAATTGAATTAATAGTAAAAAGAAATGTCCAATCAAAGAAAAGCCTAGGACCACAGAGATTCAGTGCTGAGACATTAAAACTTACAGAACCTTCAAGGAGAAGGGCTGCCTCCTGGGGTGACTGATTATCTTAACTGGTAATTTGATCTGGAATCAACAGAGAAGGCTCTAGGCCAGTGGTTCTCAACCTGTGGGTCGCAACCCCTTGGCAAACTTCTATCTCCAAAATTTTATACATTACCAATTCAGAACGGTAATAAAATTATAGTTGTGAGGCAGCAATAAGAATAATTTTATGGCTGAGGATCACCACAACATTAGGAACTGTATTAAAGGGTCACAGCACCAGGAAGGTTGAGAACCACTGAACCTGTGAGAGCATTTCCAGGAGGACTAACTGACACATTCCCTCAATTAGGGCAGTACCCAAAGCATGGGTCCAAATTATGTCATGGTTTTTGTTGTTGTTGTTTTGGCAGGGCTAGGCATCGGAATATGTGCAGTCCACCACTGAAATATATGACTGACCCACTTTTACATTCCCAAAGTGTCTTGTATTACATTCCTCACAAGCAGTGCTCACCAAGAAAACACAGATCAAGGAAAGGGAACTTGGATTTTAAGTAACAGGACCATCTACATAGCACATCTGACTGTCTGATGGTATATATAGGACAGGCGAGGGAGCAGCTAAAAAAACACTGCCACGTGGTCCAGCAAGATGGCTCAGTGGGGAAAGGTGCTTGTTGCCAAGTCTGGGAAACTGAGTTTGATGCCTAGACTCTACATGGTGAAAGAGAGGACAGTTTGTCCACTGACTTCCATGCATGTGCTGTGCCATGCAAACACTGTCACATGCACACACACAGATGAAACAAATGACAGTTTTTAAAAGTAAATGTGTTTTCAAACATTAGCAACATCTGTGTGCATCTCTGGTAGCATAGTAAGTGATTATGATGTTCCATTTAACCAAATAATATACCTATGCACTCAAAATTATCATTTATAAAGTTTTGGAGAAGAAACATATTTCTTCACAGTGGAAATTACCATAGTGTCTTAAAATATGTAAACATGCCCTAGATATATCAGAGTGGTATTTGTGAAATGTCACACATGTTCCAAGTTTATCCTCATGATTATGCTGTACAGCTTTTAAAATGGAATGACTCTCTGAACACACATACAGATACAGAAAGTCAGGGCTCTGCTCTGAATATGCATGATTCCTTGTTTGGATGATTAAGACACTAATGATTTCAATTCATTATTTTTTCAGAAATAAAACATTCATCTTTTGGTGCTGACAAAAAAAAAAGTGTATTTTTGAAAAACTACCGTGATGGCCTAGAAAAGAAATAATTGCCATATTTAATATTACAGAGATTTTATTTACTAAAATTTGCATTCAAGCAGTAGAGAGGAATATTGGATCGTAACAAACTAGATTCTCAAAAACATGTTTGCAATTTTACTTCCTATTTAAACCACCTCTGTGCTTACTCCTGACCACTCTTCAGATCAGTTCTGTACGAAGGCAACCCAGAGAACACTGGCCTTCTGCATGCTGATACAACAGGTCAGCTGAGGTTAGCCGGAGAAATGTGCACCTCTAGACTGAACTCCACAATCTTCAGAAGAAAGCAGACCTCCCACGGAGATAGACTAGACTAGACGCCAAAGTGCGTATGTGCGGACACTTCAATGAAATTTAGGCTTGCTTATTCTCTCTTACAGATTAGATAGTGAATCACAGTGGAGTGTTGACTGTCATTTCGCTTTCTGGGGCTGACGCGTGTTACTGAGACAATGTTCTGAAGGTACAAAGCACTAACAACCCTTTTTAGACGTAGAATTTTCTTCTCAGGGAACTTTGGAATCTGATGTCAACGTGTCTTTCTTCACACGGACAGCCTTGACCATAGCAGGGCTGGATAAAAGGGGGGCTCAGGGCAGGCTCGCTGGAGGCTGGGTAAATGAGATCCAGGTTGGCGCCTGTGTTATCCAGCTACACAGGTGTCTCAAGGGCCTTTCTTTCCCTCACCTGAAGTTTCGTATCACAAAGCTGCCAGAATCAGGGTGTTGCATAACGGAAGCCTTACCTCCTGTGCAAACAGAGCTATGTGACCAGAAACCTCATGGTATACCAGAACAGACATTGGTTGCTATAGGGCACAACTATACGTTCAACATAAAGTCTCCATGAGTAAATGCTATGGAGATGCAAAGCTTCAGCCCTTAACTGCTTTGGGGAAGGTTTGTTTTCAGTTTGGGCTTTTGTTTAATTGGGCAAATGACGGTAAAGAAAACACTCAGAGTTGTTTGTTGTTGGATGGTGTAAGCAGTTGTTACTGTAGCCAGTGTGCAAATCACGTTGCTTTCTTGGTTTATTCTGTCTTGGTTTGCTCATTTATTCAACAGTGACTTGAGGGCCTGCCATGCAGCAAGCATTCAGCTACATGTTCAAATGTGTCAAAGTGTTCCAGAAAATTCCATCCCTCTGTCTCTGTGGCCTGGGACCCGGTGTGATGTGTCTTAAGTGAGGAACATGCTAAGGGGTGGCCTGTTAAAGGCCTTGGGTGGCAACCTGAGGAAGACTGGAGAAGTCCTGCGCGAGAAGGGCATGGGCTGAGAGGAGGACTGGCCGGGGATGTGCTAAGACTCCATCACGGAATTCTGTCCCTGCATCTTGTTTTCATGTTTCCTTTGCCAAACGTTCTAGCTACACACACACACACACACACACACACACACACACACACACACACACACACAAACACACACAGACATACACAGACACACACAGATACACACAAACACACACACAAATACACACAGACATACACACAGACACACAACACATACAGACACACACACTCACTCACTCACACACACAGATACACATACAAACACACACAGACACACTCACACACTCACACACACAGACACACAACACATACAGACATACACAAATACACACACAAACACACATACAGACACACACAGACATACACAGACACACAAATACACACAGACACACAACACACACAGACATACACCGACACACACAGATACACACACAAACACACAGACACACACACAAAAATACACACATACAGACATACACAGACATAGACACACACACACACACAAAGACACACTCACAAACACACACAGACACACACATGAAGACATACCACATAGATACACAGACACAGAACACACACACACACACACACACACACACACACTAATAAATCTTTAAATTTTTATTATTTTAAAGCCTGGAGAGACGGTTCAGATCTCAAGAGCATTGGCTGCTCTTCTAGGGTACCCAGGTTCAGTTCCAATACCTGTCTGGTGGCTATCAACAGTCTCCAAGTTCCAGGGGATCTGATGCCTTCTTCTGGCCTCCACAGACACTGCATGCATGTGGTGCACAGACATACATGTAGGCAAAACATTCATACACATAAAATAAAAATAAGCAAAGATTAAAAGAAATTAATTTGTTTTAACCAACCTGTCACACTGAAAAATCCCAAATGTGTTCTATCAGATTTCTTCTTAGCATAAGTTCCCAGAACACGTTTCCCAAAGCTTTCTATTTTTTCTCTTTGTCTTAGTCACTCTTCTATTGCTATGAAGAGACACCATGACCATGACAACTTTTTATAAAAGAAAGCATTTAATTAAGGTGGCTTACAGTTTCAGAGGTATAGTCTATTATCATCTTGGCAGAGAGCATGGCAGCATGCAGGAAGACATGGAGCTAGAGAAGTAGCTGAGAGCTACATCCTGATGCAAGAAGAGAGAGAGAGAGAGAGAGAGAGAGAGAGAGAGAGAGAGAGAGAGAGAGAGAGAGAGGAGAGACTGGGCCTGGCAAGGGCTTTTGAAACCTCAAAGCCCACCCCCAGTGATCTGCTTCCTCGAACTAGGCCCAACCTTATAATCCTTTGCAAGTAGTGCTACTCCTGATGATTAAGCATTCAAATATCTGAGCCTGTGGGCATCACCACCACTCTTATTTATAATTTCCTTCAATGATTGGCTCACTGACCACACCTCCATGCTCTCAGCAATCCATATAACTCCTTTCATTTCTTATTTGTTCCTTGTGCATGTTGTTGAGTACTTTAGACTGTTAACAGAAGTCATGGCTTTCTTTTCTAGAGAGAACATGCCCTCTGAAGATGGCCTCTCTTCAGTGTTTGAGAGGAGGAAAAGGTAACAGAAAAGCCACGTGTGCTGGTTCAAGTTGCTATTCAAATGTGTGGCAATTGGCCACACACTCAATCCTGTACATTAAACCGTTAACTAAGAAGGGGGATGAGAGCCTTCCCCACAGTAAAAACACAAATACTGTCCGTTCTTTACCATGGCAGAACCTAAATTCCTGTGGTTAGATCTGTGTGTCCAGAAGGCAGTGATGCAAATGAGACCACAAATCTAGAATGGAGCTTTTGTAAAAGTTAAAGATGTTCTGAGGGTGAGAGGTGGAGAGACAGAAACACACACTAAAGGAGAAGTTGGAAACGGGAGTGAGATGGGGCGCAGGAATGGGAGGCGTGGAAGAGCGGGGGCTGTCAAACCAAAGCTCAAATGTAAATAAAGTAGTAAGCTAATTTTTAAATATAATTAATTCTTTTTTAAAAGACGGTGGTTCTGGGCAGTACATGAGTACACTGTCGAGAACATTCCATATCTAGCACTTTCTTGTCTTCCCACGAACACCTTGGAACACAACCTACTCTACCAACCTAGGCTTATCTGTGATTAAAATTAGAAATATGTACTTGGAACCTGTCTCTTCTCATGCCACGTTTCCATGACACTGCGTGGAAAGATACGGCTCTCCTATAAAAGGACATCTCAGTGTTCCCTCGCTGTCCGTGGAACCTGACGGACCCGCCACGGTGAGTCAGAAACACGATTTTGAGACTAATTAGTCAGATTGCACCCATTTCCCCCCCAAGTCTGAGAGAACGGGATTATGTCAATCCTTCGAAACCCGAGTTCCTCAGACTCAGCCCTGCTTTTCCTTCTGTGCAGATGCTGCTGCTGTGGACATTTGCAGTACTGCTGGGAGCCGTAGCTGGTAAGAAAGGATGAAGAGGCAGGAGGAGGGAAGAGGGGGATCTGTGATTGGTATGTAAAATGGATTTTTAAAAAATTCTCAATTAAAAAAAAGAAAAAAAAGATGTGTGTGGAGATGGGAGAGGCTTGCTGTGTGCTTCTTCCCAGAAGACCGTGACAGTTGGGCTCAAGCCTTGATGAGGATGAGGAGTCAAGTGAGTTTGATGAAGTAAGACAAAACCCCCATGGCCTGTTGAAGTGAATTGTAAGCACACAAATAAATCAGATGAGCATTAATGTGTAATATATTCATTTTTAACTTTTTCTCAAAAATATTTAGATAAACATTTGAATTTTAACATTAATGTTTATGTTCAAAGACCAACACTCCTAACTTGGATTCAAGGCAAGAGTTTCAAACACTCTTTTCATTAACTAACTCTATGACCCTGAGAATAATCCATAATCCTTACCCCTTCTGAGCTTTGGTACCTTGGTCTGTGAAATACAGATAATGAAATCTCTCTCAAGATGACAGTGATGCTTAAAATAAAAGAATCATCTTGTCCAGCATCAGGTACAGAGTAAGATTTAGAGAAATGCATTCCTCACAGCTGCTGTCATGCTTACTCTGTCACTAATCTGGTCCTGATACTGCTCCAGACCCCCTTCTTAGACTAGCAAACCAGCCTACAGCTGTGTTAAATCCCAGATATTCTGTGCTTTCCCCATCACAGGATCCAGGCTAGTCCGCAAACATATTCAGCCGAGATGGAGACACAAAGTTTGGCTCTTGCACGGAACTTCATGTCTCCACCTTAAGTATAAAGCCAAATAGCGGCCTTTGGTAGTTGAGAGCCAACATACAAACAGTGTCCATCAGGAACTGGGACACAAGGCACCCCTGCTTCTGGGCATCAGTGGTCAGACAACTGAGTGGAGAAGTTGAAATGAGTCCCTCACTGGGGCTAGGCAGAGATATGAGGGGAACACCATGGTCTCTGAGGCAGAAGTGAGGACCAGCAGGCTGTCTGCAGCAGAGGCACTGTCCTGTTAGGCTGTTTTTCGAGTGTGAGCAGGAGGATGCTTGGGTCTGCCACAGGATGAAATTTAATTCATATTTTGCCTGATAGCCCATTAACATTCTGACTAAACTAACGCCTTGACACACTGGGTGATTTTAGGACGAGAAGTCTGCTACAATAGACTCGGCTGCTTTAGTGATGATTATCCATATGGAGGAACTCTGGAAAGACCTCTCAAAGTGTTGCCCTGGTCTCCAACTCTTGTCAACACCCGCTTCCTCCTGTACACTAATGAGAACCCCAACAGTTACCAAGTAAGAGAACAGATTTTATTTAGATGTGTTTTATGCTTCCATAAGAGAATCCTACAGTAAATGATTTAGAATTTAATGTTTCCCTGGCTCACAGATGTAGAAGAAGAGGACTCTGGGATCAAAGGTATAGACCCTCAAAGCCCCTGGCTGAGTGCTTTCACATTGCATCACAATATAGTAAAGAGCATCACGTGGTGGGAAAGTGTCTAAGAGATGAGGAGGGCAGACAGAGCACTGTCTCCTGAGGAACCTACACTTGCAGTTACCACTCCACTCTTCTAGTGCTAGCAATAACCTACTCATGGAGGCAGAGTCCTGGTGACCTGACCACCCGTTAACAGCCCTCATTCTCAACATCATGTCAGTGATAACTAAGTTTTAGCTTTTTTAGAGGTAACATTAAAACCATGTCAATAATTCCATCCTAACTTCCCCACATCCACTTCCTTCCACACACGACATGCCCCTTTCTCTGCAGTACCCCATAACACATCCCCTCATTCTCTCCTGTCCCAAAGCTCAAAGCCCCATCAACACCAGATGTAGATAAGACCCAAGCATGATTCATCCTCTGACAAGTCCTTCAGTCCTGAGCCTGTGAGAGTAAAACAAGATGTCTACTTCCAAAATACATTTATGGCACAGGCATAGGACAGACATTTCTGTTCCAAATGGAAGAAAGATTCCCAGAAAAGAGAGATTATCCACCTCCAAACCGAGCAGGGATAGCATTAAACTCAAAAACAACCTCCAGAACATTCTAGGGTAAGGGTTGGGCTCCAAACCATACTCACTGCATAGAGGGCTCAGTCTACACAGCACCTCTCATCGGCCTGAGCCTCATACCTACAGATCTGCTGGGCTGGTGTTAACATGCTGCCAGTTCTGAGGGCTCAGGGGCTCCATCAGGCACTGCCCTAGTCGGGGTTCTCTGTGCGCTTCTACCTCATATCATAGTCTGTCTTTGTCCCCAGGCTATCCACAAATGTCTCTTACATCTAGATAAAAGTTAATGTCTCTCAGCCCTTGCATTCTGCAAGCCTGAGGAGAATATCACATGCACATAAACAAGATTTACTGAGTGTTTCCTCTAGAGGGGTGGCCTGAGTCACACTTGAACCACAAGTGAGCTACTCTTGTGACCTCTGAGACTTAACACAGCTTATATCAGCAAGGCCGTGGACAACGGTCCAAGTCTACCTCTTGCAGAGCTCTTGTCCTCCGAGATCCTGGGAATGTCCTGCTCTTTCTCCTATCATCCTAATGAATGTCACCTGGCCCCCAAGTCGTAACCATCCTTTGGAAAATCTGTCATGGGAACATGCCTGTTCTGCTCTCCTAAAGCCTCCCATTCACTCTTTTAAACGCCCGGGCTGCATATTTTCCCAGTCTGTCTGTTTTGCTTCTCTTCTTGTTATAACTTACACCTTGAAATTACTCTTCTTCCATATGCTTATGCAGTGAAAGTACCCATGTAGAAGCCTGAATACTTTGCTTCCTTGATATTTCATCTGCCAAATAGTCAATTGCTTTTAAGTTCTGTGTTTTATAAAGTCCTAAAACATGAACACAATTCAGCTAAGTTCTTTGTAACTATAAAATGAAGATGGCCTTTTCTCCCATTTACAATGCACTGCTCTCTCTCCATTTCTATTTGATATCTCATGAAAATGACTTTTTTGTCCACACTTCTATCAGCACACTGATCATAACCACTTTAGCAATCTCTAAAAATGTCATATCTCCACCACAGTCATTACCCTCTTTCAGAGTGCTTACCAATATTATCCTGGAGAGTGCTCACTAATACTGCTCCATGTTCCATTCATGATAAAAATTTTGAGTTTGCTTCTCTGTACTAATTACTCTGTACCCTGTACTAGAGCAGCACCCACATTTTTAGGTGTTTATTATGACCACCCCACTCCTGGGTTCAATTTTCTGTCTTAGTCATTTTTGGAGGGGGAAGCAGAGTGGTATAATAATATCATTAATTTGATAAATTATAAAACATATACATTCATTTGGATGAAATCCTGGAGTCTAGGGAGTCCAAAATTCAAGGTGTAATCTAGTGAAAGTCTTTCCATTGCATCACAAAATAGAAGGGAGAGGGAGGAAGGGAAGGAGGGAGGAAAGGGAAGGGGAGGGAGTGAGGAAGAAAGGGATAGAAAGAGAGAGAGAGGTGGGAGGGAGCTGATGTATCCTTTTATCAGGAGCTCATTCCCACAATAACTAAACAAACCTGCAATGATCCCATCAATTCACTTATAAGAGCTATGCAGTTACCTCCTAAAGGCCCAGCCTCATGCTGCCATCACAATAACCAGTGAACATCACATGTTTTGAAAGGGATATTTACACCATAGTAGAAAATACATATTCAAGGCTTCTGGGGATGATCAGTCAGATAGTGAAATCTGCATCTTCACAGACTTCCAAGGAAAAGTCTATTTAACTTAAAAGTTATAAACATTTGCAAATGTTCTACTACCTCTAGTATCTTTCCATATTGTTTCATATTTCCCATTATTATATATAGTACATATATAGTACATATATCCCGAGTATATATATTTATGACATATATGTGTGTGAGTATATACACCACATATACACACATACACACACACACACACACACACACACTTTCATTATGTGCAGCAAAGAGCCTCACCACCAATATTATAGTGGCTACATAATCTCAAAGCTGCACAGTTTTAGTGTCGACTTTTAGGTGGTTCAGTAGTTTAGCTATAATATGAGAATTCTTATTTCCAAGGATCTCAAATCCCAATAGTCCCTGCCTATCTGTAACCTACTAGAAGAACTTGACCTGAAATACTTTGGCAAACAGGTGATCACTGCAGATGCTTCAAGTATCAGGAACTCCCATTTCAAAACAAGCAGAAAAACCCACTTCGTCATTCATGGATTCACAGACAAGGGAGAAGACAGATGGCTGTCCAATATCTGCAAGGTGAGGGCGGGTACTCCCAAAGGAGGCAGTCGCAGAAGATGTGAAATGGACCTGCATCCAAGAAGAGTGCTGGTTACCACAACACAGGGAGAGGGAGGAGGGGGTGGCAAGGGTGGACAATCAGGACAGTGAGGTTGGCCCAGGCAGTGACCATCTGATAATGCATACAGGGACATTTTTGGCTTTAACAGGAGAAGCTGCCACATACATGGTTCCCAGTTGATCACAAAGCCATTTGTTCTCTGTCCTTGAATTTTTGTATGAAGAGCTAAGGGATTCCATTCACACAAACTTTTTCTTTTAATTTTCACTAGGTGCCCTGAGATCCTCTGCTAGCCATGTCTAGGAATACTTTGAGGGCTTTCGTGTCTGCTTTTGATGTTTTTGTGGCTATGATTCTGTTTTCTTTCATTTGTCTTTGGCTCTGTTCCTAGTAATAACGGACACTGAAAAGAGAAAACCAATTGGATAAGTTTCCTTAGCAATGAAGGAATATTGTTTTTGATTCAGTTATTCATAGACCCCAGTAGACATATGGTAGATGGTGCTTTCCTGTGAAATAACTCCAGTGATGTACAATACAATATGCTGATCCAAAACCAGATTTGACTCCCAGTATGGAAAAGCCTGCTCCAATAGCTTTACTGTGTCTTCATATATAAGAGATCCTTTTGATTTTTATTGGGCACTCACTGTGCTCCATGACTTGTAGACACTGAGGACACAGCAATGAGAGAAACAGGCAGTGTCCTTGAGAGCTTTCTAGTAAGACATAGTGAAGTTCTAAGACATGGGGATGCACTAATTAGATAGCTTGCTGTGCAATTTACATTTTTAAAATAAAGAACATCTCTGCATCTGCTGCAGATGAAATATCAAGAATGCAGTTCCCATGGGGCCATGCCTCAGTCTGGAGTCAGCGTTAGACTTGAGGAAGAATTCTATGTCCATTACCAACTATGTGTTCTGGTCATAACTTTTGGATTTAAAAAGTATATGCATGATACTGTTCAGGTCAATGAGAGAATTTACCCAGTCTTTAAATGTGTTAGTAACAAATCCAGGTCCTGGATTATTTATATTCTTGTTTGTTGCCTTTCCTATCAGAACATCTTCCAGGTGGAAAGTGCAAACTGCATCTGTGTGGACTGGAAAGGCGGCTCTCGAACTGGATACACTCAGGCTACACAGAACGTGCAAATCGTAGGTGCAGAAATTGCATATTTGGTTAAGGCCTTTCAGGTGAGTGCTTCCTGATTACTTAAAAACCCACACCCATTGCTTTCTCAGCTCTCCTACCAAAGAAAATTATAGATATGAGCACTTCACATTTCAACATATTTTAGCTGACACATAAAAATTGAACATATTTAATGCGTACCATGCAGTGTTTCCATGCAATGTATGCTTTGTTGTGTTCAAATCAAGATAAATACATGTGTCTAAGGTGAAGTCATCTGTTATCATTTCTAGGTTTTGAGATTTATTTACATGTTGTAGTCTACGCTCACCTCACTGTGCAATACTACCCCAGAGGTTCTTACCTGCTTGCTACTTAGTGCTCATTGATCAACAATTTCCCATTTCTCTCCACTTTTATGCTTCCTAGCCTCTCGTAATCACAGTTCCACCCCTCCGTTTCTACAAGATCAACTTCCTTTTAGTCCACATGTTGGTGAGATCATGTGGTACATTTCTTTCTATGCCTGACTTGACATGGGTCTATCCATGTTCTTGCAAATGACAGTGTCACCCTTGTCATGACCAAGTCCTATTCCATTGTGTATACATGCCATGTTTTGTTTATTTATTTATTTCAATTGATGGACCCTTAGGACGTTTCCATTTCTTGGCTGTTTTGAATAATGCTGCATGAACATTAGGAGTGCAGGTGTCTTTTACCACACTCAACAGTAGGGGTGTTGGGTCATATGATAACTCTGTTTAACTTTTTGAGAACTCTTTGTGGTACTTTCCACAGTGACCATGCAGTCAGTCTCCCTCAGTACACTGCAGGGTTTTGTTTCTCCACACTCTTGACAGCATGTAGTATCTTTGGTCTTCCTCCCACTAGATATTCTTACTAGAATTAGGAGGTAGCTCACTATGGTTTTGATTTGCCTTTTGCTGATGACTGATGGTGTTGAACACTTTTTCACATGACTGTTGGCCGTCTGTATATCTTTTGAGAAATGTCTATTTTGGCATATTTCCCATTCATGAAATCAGATCATTCCCTTTTTGCTATTGAATTATTTGAGCACCTTTTCTGCATTGGATATTATCTTATTGTTGATTTCACAGTTTGCAAATATTTTATCTTATTCTGTGGGTCTCTTCATGGAGAGACTTTTAAAATTGATATAACCCACTTGTCATTTTTGCTTTAGATTTCTGTGATGTGGGGCCATGTCAAAAATAATTCTTGCACAGACCACTACCCTGAAGCAAGTATGACAATTGATGAAGACACCCCTGTACTGAGATTTGGCCTTCCACCTAGTTGAGACAATGATGCAAAGCAATCTAGATTTGGGTTCACCTATAAACCTACTTCTCAGAAAGTTGTTTGTTTGTTTGTTTGATTGTTTTGATTTAAGAGAGTTTACAGAAACAGTGTGGAGGTTGTTTCTAGTGAATTTTAACATATCCTATTTGTTCTAGTTTTGTTGGTTATTAGAAATGAAAGTGTTGTTCTCAAGATTAAGCTAGCTATATTTTTTAAAGAAGCACAAAGATTTGAAGCTAACCTGACTGGGTAACCTGAAACAGAAAATGGTAAACTTGAATTTGATTTGATAGTTGCATTTCTAGTTCAATTCTTCCTTCATCACCTCTGAGTAACACCTCTCATTCACTGGTTCTCTTTTTACCATGATAGAGCAAAAGACAGACCAATTTTTACTAATAGTAGTCTAAATCCATTTCAATTTTTTATTGTGATTGTCTGAAAACTAAAAATAAAAGTCTTTGACAGGGCAGAATGTCTAAAATTCCAGTTTAGAAAGGCTCTCCGTATAGATCTGTCTTTAATTCTGCAATAGCTGAAAATCTGCTGAAGAGACTCTTCTGTAGGGCATCTTTTCTAGACTGAATCTACCCATCTCAGTTCTTATTTGGCTTCTTAGGCTGAGTCTAGCAAATTAAAGTAAGATAGATTAATGGGAGAAACATCTGTAATTTTTATTAGTTTTTGCATGTACTTGGAGTCACAAGAGAAAAGACTGAAATAGATGGCAAAATAATAAAAAACTTTCATGATTTTTAAACAAAGTATGAAAATTTTTGTGAAGAGTGGGATCTTTGGTGTGTAAAATGAATAGAAAAATTTTCTTAATTAAAAAAAAGAAAAGAAACACCAAAAATTAAAAATTAAAAAAAAAGAAGTGTCAGAACAAAAGTCTCTCAGACAGGGGTGGAAAATTCCAGGAGCACCAGTGTGGAGAGGAGGGACGCTGATAGGCGTGGAGTGATCTTAGCCTGTCTACACTTACCCACTGTGGCGTGAATTCCGGTCCCTGGTGATGAGCGCCATCTCACATTAGTACGAAGAAGACATCTTTCTCACAGGAACATCTACACCATCCCCATGAACCAGGACCTCAGTCAGACGTTTATGTCAAAGAGGTTCTGTGGCAGCAGAGCTCAGTTTTGAGCCCTCAATTTGAAGCTTTATTTCCAGAATATTTTGCTACTAAAGGCCAACTTGGCAGCTCTTTGGAGAGTTGAGTTCAAGGTTATGAAAGAGATTGGCAAAGAAGTTGGGGAGGGGGGGCATAGATTGGCACAAGGAGAAAAGAAGGAATTCAAATGTCCTCTCCTACATGTAACTGATCTCTTGGCCCTAAGGTCAGTCAGGTCCATTCAGCAATACAACCCAGCTTCTCTTGGGAGGTGAGGCTACAGGCAGACTCCCATTATTATTGGGTCTCTGTGTGGTGCCAACACAAAGATTGCAAATAAATGGCATTTCCATGGAAACAAAATAAAAATAAAAGTTAATAATAAGAGAAGCATTTAAATTAGTTTCTGAATGTGAAGGGTAGCCAGATGATAAAAATTTTTTTAGGTATTAGTTCAAAATAACTCCAGTTGAAGCAAGGGTGGGTAGTAGAAACCCGACAGATTTGATTTCTAGCTTAAATACCACCCAGCTTCCATTTCCAGGCTTCAAGAAAAACACCTGTTGTTGATTTCCATGATCCCAAGTCAGAAAAGTAGGAGAAAATTGTAACTGTTAGTTTGTAGCTTGCAATCAGATATTAGGAGAAAGTTAGAGAATTCAGGATTTAATCTAGTTTAGCGCTAAATAATAAAATCTAAAAACAAACCAAAACATCACCCAAAACTGGGCTAGAATGTAATATCTGTTACAGGCCTTTCATCTAGGATATATTTCTTTTTCTCGGCAGCCTTTCCCTATCTACCAAAGAATCGTAGTGAGACTCATTTGTTGTCAAAACAAAATTAGTCTCATTGTGCTTGGCTTGATTATTTGACAAATGCACAGAGAACAATGAATGACTCTTTAAACTCTGTTTACTGGAATTTTTTATGTGTGGTTGTATATTTTGCCTGCATTATGTCCATGCACCACTTGCTATGTGGTCTCATCACAGGCCAGAAGTGGGTGTTGGACCCCATGGGACAGGAGGTACAGATGGTTATGGGTTGTCGTGTTTGTCCTGGGTATCTGGAAGGGCAGCCAGTGTTAGCAACCACTGAGCCACCACTTCAGGCCCTTGTAGGAATTTTTTTTATGAGAAATCTTATATTAGACATTAAAAGCCTTTTAAGACTAGGAAGCCAAGTGAAGCATTCAGTGCTAAAGCGTACCTAATGAAGTCTTCTCTTCTCAAGGTCTCCACCATAACTTTAAAGTCCTGGGACGTCCAGGACATGGCCTTTGACTCACTATGAGGCTAGAAATACTATAATGGAAATGTGTATTGAAGATGCCTAGGCAGCTTTTACAGGAAGTAGTGGGTATTCTTGTAGAATCCATAAACCAACCTCAGTCCCTTCAGGTTGTCTGACCACGTCAGCAAATAAGTTTTCTGGTTAAGGCTTTTGTCATATAACTGTTGTTACAAAATGTACCCTGTAACAAAGATAACAGATTCTTAATGAACTTACACAAATAACTATATTACCATAGAAATAAGAATTTACACAAAATAGTTTCTGAACCATGGAGGGATCAGTTAGCAAAAAGAAAATATATTTTAATTGTTGTTCACATAGTATATTTTACCAAAATTGCTATAGGATATAAATAACATTAAAATTTTTCAATTAGAAAAATCAAAACATAAAAAGCATCAGTAATGTTTCCAAAAGAAAGTCATAATTCATCAGTCTCAGCCCATATAAGCCATTTGGTTTCCTGCTTAGTGTGGAAGTATAAGTTCCTAGAGTCCATCCATAGCCTCTTTGGAATTTTGGAAATTCTTAAAAAAAAAAAAAACCAATATAATATTAAGGTTTCTCCATAAGCCTATTTTTAAAAAAACTTGTCAGTTTTTTTCCCATGAATTTCCAAAGTCTTCAGAGAAGAACTGGCATCACACAGCAAATGTCTATAGAAAATGTACTCAGTTCAAAAGTATGACTGCTAAAGAGGCATGGCTTTCCAGGTGTGGGTGTGTGCCTTTTAATTCAGAGGTGTGGGTGTGTGCCTTTTAATTCAGAGGCAGAGACAGGAGAGAGAGACATATACGGAGGGGAAAGACACACACGGGAGAGGGGAGAGACACAGAGAGAGGGAGAGACACAGAGGGGAGAGAGACACAGAGAGAGGGAGAGAGACACAGAGAGAGGGAGAGACACAGAGGAGAGACAGTCACACACAGAGGGGAGAGAGACACAGAGAGAGGGAGAGAGACACAGAGAGGGAGAGAGACACAGAGAAAGGGAGAGACACAGAGGAGAGGGAGAGACACAGAGAGAGGGAGAGACACAGAGAGGGAGAGAGACACAGAGAGAGGGAGAGAGACACAGAGAGAGGGAGAGAGACAGAGAGAGGGAGAGACACACACACAGAGAGGGAGAGACAGACACAAAGGGGAGAGACACACAGAAGGGAGAGACAGACACAGAGGGGAGAGACACACAGAAGGGAGAGAGACAGAGAGAGGGAGAGAGACACACAGAGGAGAGACAGACACACATGGAGGAGACAGACAGACACAGAGGGAGACACACAGAGCGGCAGGCGTTTTGATGACCGTCTGATTGCTTCCCTCCCCCACAGTCTGACTTTGGATACTCCCCCTCCAATGTTCACCTCATCGGCCACAGTCTGGGTTCCCATGTTGCTGGCGAGGCTGGAAAGAGGTTGAATGGGGCCATTGGACGAATCACAGGTTGGTCACAACAATAAAAGCTACAAAATTAGACCACATGTGGTCTCTGTGAGCTCCAAAAGGAAGGTCAGGAGGGAAATCTGGAGCAGAGTCCTACCTAGCTTGTCACACTTGGGTGGTCTGATCAGACCTGAGGACTTGGTACTTGACGTTGACTCTTGGGTTACAGTATTCTCTTTAAAATGTATCGTTACTGCATCTAAAGTGAGACTCAAGGACAAAAGGTGAGGTTCACGCGCAGCAATGGGGTCTAACCCATTGCTAAAACACATGTAGTTGCTGGATTCTGTTTCAATATGGATGCATGATGACCCTGAGCCTTGTCAGCAGCAAAGGCAGGGCTGCAGGGAAGGGAACCACCCTGTCTCCTCTGGGTGCTGCTACCTGTACTCAGAGGGCCTTTTTGCACATGCTGTCTATTCAGGTAACCATATGAGGAAGACATTGTCCTAGATCTGAGGCATGGACACTAAGGGAACAACCAACTTCCTCTCTGCCTTCCTACTCTACGTGTTGACCCAACAATTCTTTCTCTTTTTAAAGCTTGTATGTATGTGTAGTGTGTGTGTGTGTGTGTGTGTGTGAGAGAGAGAGGGGGGGGGGAATCATCCACGTATGTTCAAAGACAAGATACACTTGGTGTCTTCTCTCCCCCACCCCATAAGACAAGGTTTCATTATGCATCCCTGATTGGCCTGGAAATTGCTAAATAGACCAGATTGGCAGTGAATACCCCAAGATCTGCCGGCCTCTGTCACCAGAGTGCTGGGATTAAAGGCATATGCTACCATATTTTTGGAGGGAGGTGATCACCAGTTGGCTATACTGAATGGCCAGTGAGCTCTGAGGATCCTCTTGCCTTCATAGCCCCTGTGCTGGGGTTACAGAGGTGAGGTGCTGCTCCTAGTTTTTATGTGGATATTGGGGAGCCTAACTCATGCTTATATGGCAAGAATTTTATTCATTGAACCATCTCCTGGCCCCTCTCCTTTTTTATACACTTTAAAAAGTTAGTTACATTAGATTGATGGAGGTTATTTCAAATTTCTGTCAATTAATTTGATGAAAACAGACATTCTTCCAGAATATTCTTTCTTATTGCTCAGTGAGGAGCTATGACATTCTGGGGTCTTACTTTTCTGTGAGTTTACTGTCTGTTGGGAACACTGAGCCTCAACAGCTTTATAGTCTACTGTCTCTTGTGGTCAACCTCTTCTCTGCTGCCAGTCACCAGCATTCTCTCAGGGACTAGACATCCTTAAGTAGAAGCAAATTCACTTCCAAACAAATAGAAAACAACCTAGAAGCAGCTTCCTCTTCAGAAAGTGGTGGGTGGAAAATGTGGTCTCTTTCTCCCATGGGTAATTGGGGATTACAGCAAGTGTTTGTACTCAGGTCTGGAACTACTGAAGAAAGCTGGATGCACCTGAACACCAACATAATTTACAACACAGCTTATTTGCTCTAGGGCTGGATCCAGCTGAACCTTACTTTCAGAATACACCTGAAGTTGTCCGATTGGACCCCAGTGATGCCCAGTTTGTGGATGTAATTCACACAGATTCTGCCCCTATGATCCCCAACATGGGTGAGTCCTAAAACCTGCACCCCAGATGTTGGGCACACACTTTACAAGTAAGAATGTCTTAAGGCATCAATAAGTAACATAAGCCTTTCCTTGCTTTTAAAAACTTCTTCAGGATTAGGAATGAGCCAAACTGTGGGTCACTTAGATTTCTTCCCAAATGGAGGAGAGGAAATGCCTGGATGCCAGAAGAATGCTCTCTCTCAGATTGTTGACATGGATGGAATCTGGGAAGGTAACATTATCATGGAGACCAAGATTTTTTTTTTTACCAGGGAACAGACAGCTCTACTCCATGTTGTTAAACTTGCTGATGCCACACAGCCTCTAATTTTATACAACAGAGGTCTCTGACTACATCCCTTATATATAGACTTCCACAGGGACAAAGGGGCATCAGGGACCTTGAGAAATATAGTTTATCAGTGGACATTTCAAGAACCTAATTCAGGGGCCTGGAGTGGCTTAACAGTTAAGGATACATATTGCTCTTGCAGAGGACCTGAGTTCAGTTCCCAGCATCCATGCCACTGACACTCACAACCACCTGTAACTCCAGGTCCAGGGGTATCCATAACTTCTGACCTCCATGCATCTACATACACACACACACACACACACACACACACACACACACATACACACACACACACACAGACACACACACCCACAGACACACACACACACACACACACACACACACACCTACTTTAAAAAGTAATAAATAAAAAATGCAAACATTTTTTAAAGAACCTAATTCAGGGAACATATTACTAAACTACATTTATGTCTATACAGACCAATTTTTCTCTTCTCTAGTTACTTTTCCATTTCACTTAACAACGTTCATTATTTTAATCTTAAGCAGTGCTGAACTTCAGATTACATCACGTTTCATGAATATACTTCATAAATAGTTTTATACTGTGATTGTCAGGAGTTCACACCCATTAGAGAAGTCTATCCCATACCCTATATCCTCATCACAGTGATAGTTTTAGAAAAATAAAATCTGTCATTGATATCATGTCTGACTCTACAGGGAGTCGTGACTTTGTGGCCTGTAATCATTTAAGAAGCTACAAGTATTATGCAGACAGCATTGTCAACCCAACGGGCTTCGCTGGGTTCCCTTGTGCCTCATACAGTGACTTCACTTCAGTAAGTAGCTCATTTCAATGAGACCTGTGTGGTTCACTATACATGACATCATTCAGTGAATGTTTGTGCTTTCATATTATGATAGGGGGATACACCTTAATACGAAGTATTCAAGGGCTTCAGAGAATTCAGTTCAAAGACATAATGACTTGTGTATGTGGCAGGTGTAAGCATTTGTCTTAGAAGTAATCCTAAATGAAGGAAAGAACCTGCAGACATCTGAGCTGTGTTGATAGGACATGATGAGCATGGAAAATTATCTTTGACTCCTGACCTTTTAAATTGTAAAGTGGCCGTGTGGAGATTCTGGGAATTCTCACAATAGCTGATATGACTTTGAGTCTTTTTGCTTCTTATCTTGACACCGAGGTTAGACTCTTCTATGTTCTAGAATGTGCTGTGCCTGGTTTGCCTGGATGTTTCTTACAAGACTGACTTTTCTTCCCACACTATCCTTTTCAAATAAATATCTCTAACCTGTGTAATTTAATAAATAAAGTTTCAAGTGAATACATCAAGGCAGTCAAAATTACCAAGAAGTATGCTCTGGTGGTTGAAGAAGAGATTAAAATTCAGCTCTCACTGTTTAACTGAAAAGCTCTAGAAAAATCAGTCACTCCTTTTTTAAAACATTCCTTCATCTGTATATGCAAATAATAGTGGCAATCTAAACATATTTGAGATGATTTATTTTAATTTCCCTAAAGCGAAAGTGGCAATAATCATTATTTAGTAAATGTTGGTTATTATGAAAAAAAATGAAATCTATTCTAATTCACAAGTATAGTAAGACTATACAGTGACTAGAAATATGCTTCTGATACTCAAGGATGGAGAAGAGAGAACAAAAAAAAGTGAAAGCTTCAGGTGTCACCTGGTTAGTGCAGGGGCAGGTTCAATGGTGCAAAGGTCCCTTCAGAGGGCACTTAGCACTTTTATAAAATAGTGTCTTGGTCTCATGAATATCTCTGCCTTGAACCTACTTCTTTAGCATCTAAGGGGTTGGTACAGGGTCGTATAAGATGAATTGCTAAATAGTCTTATTAATAAAAAAAAAAACCCAGAGCCAGATATTGGGGTGAAAACTGAGAGATCAGAAGAATACGACAAGTCATAGCCAACCTCACCTCACCAATTCCTCAGCCTCCAAAGAGACCTACTTCCTGCATACCCACACCTATATGCCTTTCCAAGCCTGCCCTCTTACTTCCTCTCTCTGCCCAGCTACATCACTTCCTGTCTGTCTGTACAGACCTCGAGACCTTTATGATTAGTGCTGGGATTAAAGGCATGTGTTACCATGCCTGGCCCTGTTCCCAGTGTGGCCTTGGACTCACAGAGATCCAGATGGATCTCTGCCTCCTATATGCTAGGATTAAAGGCGTGTGCTACCATTGCCTGACTTCTATGTTTAATATAGTGGCTGGCTTTTTCCTCTGATCCTCACATGTTGTAGATATCGCTATCCAGCTACACTCACATAAGCTTTATTGGGGTGCACAAAGAAAATATCACCACAGGGTCACATCATCCTAGTGGTGACTTGTAAGTGTGTGTTCTATATAGATAGTGGCTGATAGTACACAGTAGTCCCTTGGTACATGGTCTCTTGGTGACTTTGGGCTCTGAGCCATATCCCTGTCTGTCTTACTGATGTTACACTCTCCGCAGTTTGAGATGAAGTCTAGTGCCTGCCTACTCTTCTGGCTTCATAAATTCCCTCAGGGGCCATCCATAGAGGCTTGGATGATAGAAAGGGGAAAGGGGGTGGAGGGAAAGAAGAGGGGTTATTTGCTGCATATTCAAATAATGATTTGAAGAACATCTGCTCCAGGAGACATCAGAGTGGGTCCATTGGAGCATGATTCCAGGGTCCTCCTGGAACTTGAGTCACAAGGTTGTTTATGATGAGAAGATAAATGGGCTTCTATATCTCACTGTCTTACATGGACCTACTTTGGCCAAACCCTGGGTCTAATCAGGATGCGCTTCTCAGTAAATAACTTTCTTTCAGTGTGTCAGCAAGTTCAAAGCATGGCTCACAGAACACATGATGAAGATGGGGCCACTCCTGTTACCTTTCTTCCAAGTGCATTCAGCCACTTCGCAGTGGTACAGTCTCCCCTTAGCCTCTGTCAGCCCCATCATCTTGTCTTGATTCAATTCCCCATTAGCCTTTCCTGTGGAGATGCCTTCTGTGGCAGTGTGGGGGGGATGGAGCTGCTTGTGTCTCCACAGACTATTCTCCCGTCTCCATCTCTTTTACCACAAACTCTTGTCCTGGGAGGGGAGGACATTGTCTTCTGTCTTCTTCAGTCACCAGACACCTGGTTAAGCTTTAACAATTAACTCTATGATTTTTCTCTACATGTCAGGGGGAGTTCTAAGTTGTGAATTTGCAGTCACATCCTGAGTGAAAGCCATGGGAACTGAGAAAGGACTAAGTTGAGCCTCCCACCCTCTGAAGGGAGTCCAGTGTTCCTATCAGTCACTGATTGTCACCTCCTACTCTTGCTTATGCAGCTTTTTCAAAATAAATTCTACTCTTTGAGGATATAGCTCCTGCTTATCATGCTCCAAATCTTGAGTTCAACAACCAAGGCTGTAGGTTGTATCTTTTGTACAAACATGAATGAGTGAATGAATGAATGAATGAATAAATTCTAACAATTCTTTAGACAAATGGATGTCTTAGGATAAAGAGGCTAAGCTACAGAAGCAAAAGGGAAGATGAATATATGCAAGTCAGAATGCTTCCATTGTAACAAGATGGTTCACTATCAAGGAAAGAACATCCTCATTCATCGTTTGCTTTCCCTAGGACAAGTGCTTCCCATGCCCAAGTGGAGGGTGCCCACAGATGGGTCATTACGCTGACAGATATTCTGGGAAAACAAGTAGAGTGGGCCAGATATTTTACCTAAACACTGGTGATGCCAGTAATTTTGCTCGTAAGTTTATATTTTATTTACCTTATATTCCAAGTATAAGATATTTTCTCATGTTCGTTGATAATGTGTGAAATTGATTTCTGTGTGGAAGATTTAAGCACAGCTCCACACTGTGTAAAATGCCCAGTGCCACACAATGTAATGATGTGGTCTGAGTAGCAGGGTAGGGCATGTCACCTGGGATACTCATGAAATGAAAACAAACTTCTCCACATTTTATCATGGAGCAGGATTCAGCAGACTTCCTCTGCTCCATCCTCTTGTATTCAGTCATAAGTTTTGTTGAACAGAATTTTGAGATTTTGTAACAAAAGAAAGTGATCTCTAAGATGGCTGGGACAGTTGGAATTGACAGAGAAGAGACATATTTAGGACAGTAGACCCATGGGAGCTGGGCAGGGGATGGGGTGTGGAATGGTGAGGTATAAAGACAGGCTGGTTTCTTCTCTGGATGATGGAGGAAGAAAATTACTAGGATGGGTATGAATGGGGTTAACAATCCTAGAAAAACTGAAGACAAAATTTATTCTCCCTCCAGTTTGGCCCAGGCTAGTGTTAAAGGCACAGACTAACAGTTCACAACTGACTACACCAAGGCAACCTTCTTTTGGTTGTCTAACTTGGTTTATTTCCAAGGCTAATGCAAAATGGAATTACAGAATTTGAAAAAATACAGCTTGCTTACACAAAAACATGGCAGGACTCTAAAACTTGGTAATCTATAAAAATAAAGCAAAATGACCCATTCTACTATTTTCTGATGACCTTTTAAGGTAGAGTTCTTAGAACACTGAACACTGAATTGCCACATTACTAAATTGAAAGCAAAATGTATGTCTTAGTCCTTTGACTTGAAAATCAAACTGTATGAATTTTGGAAGTTTCTACACAACTCTCACTCATCAGGGTTAACCTCTAAATAGGACAGGCTTGAGACTATGCCATCAGTAGACTTGTTAACACTGTGTATAAATTTTCCAAAATTCTAATGCAATGGGATCTGAATTAATCCGGTTTCACTCTCCAACTGATATCCTGTGACAATTTTGCTGTTGAAGGCTGGAGGTACCAGGTGACTGTCACCCTGTCTGGACAGAAAGTCACAGGACATGTACTGGTCTCCCTGTTTGGAAATGGAAGGAACTCTAAGCAGTATGAAATTTTCAAGTGAGTAGAATATTATTCTAATCTTCTTCACTGTTATAATATACTACATAAGAGTTTGGCTTTTCCTAACCACATGGAGGTATCATCACATATTGCATGGAGGGACTATTTTTCATATTTACATCTCAACACATTTTAGAATTCTACTCCTGTTTTTTTTTTTATCTTGATAACCTCTTGTGCATACTCTGATGCCTGACACATGAGTTGTAAGCAGTAAATAATTCTTTCCCTTGCAAAAAGCTGGGGGAAAGATGGCACAGTAATGTCGTGAATGCATGATATCTTGAGAGATATTGTGTAAAATCTTGATTCCAGTTTTATTAAAGTTAGAGTTGTCCTTGAAGTAATTAAAATCGTAGACAGCAAAAGCCACCACTTAACATACATGTGGGAATGTATTTAATACAGTAGAAAGACAAATGCCTACCAATGCACTTAACCCAAGAAGCATTGTAAGCTTTTAGAAACTCATACATACACGTGTCATATGTGTATTTATGCACAAATGTGTCACACATGTGTTTATTTATGCATGTGTTTCTGTGTGCTGCATTTTATTGTTGTTACCATCTTCACTCCCCAGGGGCTATCTCCAACCTGGAAAGACTCTTACCAGTGAGATTGATTCTGATGTGGATGTCGGGGATGTACAGAAGGTTAAATTTATTTGGTATAACAACGTGATCAACCCAACTCTACCCAAAGCGGGAGCATCGAGGATCACAGTGGAAAGAAACGATGGCAGAGTGTAAGAAACAGGGGAGGAGAAGGGCTAAGGAGAATTCATCATTCTCTTCTCTCTAGCATTTTCTTTGAGGCTACATCTCCTACAGAGTCACATGCCCCAGCTAGGTCTACCTCCTAAGGCCTCGTGTGTTTTTATGAGATGGTGTCAAATATTAGGAATGTCACTTTGACAGATTCTTAGAGAAGGGAGAAGAATGTTTCCTTTACCATACAGGCTTAGACTATGTGTGTGACTAATGTGTGTGTGTGTGTGTGTGTGTGTGTGTGTGTGTGTGTGTGTGTGCGCGCGCGCGCGCACGTGTGTGTTGTCCCCTAAACTTCATGGGTTTACCAAATTCCCACATAGGTTGTTGGGAACTCATTAATTTATCAAGGAACAGAAATATGCCTCAGGCTTGCTAAGGGTCAGAAGGTACAAGGCAACTAGATGTCAAAGCACAGCCTGATAGAGAGGTGTAGAGGAAGGATGGTCTAGAAAGTTTAGAAAAAGGTCTAGAAAGCTTCCTCATATGTGTGAGCAAGCCAGTCGTGCCCAGGGAACAAGCCACTTGGAAGGGTTAGAGGAGGCAGTGCCCTGTTCTCTCCAGCAGTGGGACCATGGCCTGTTCCCACCAGGCAGAGTGAATGCCTGTCACTCTGCTGACATTGGAGAGAACACTTGCAAAGATCCTGTTTCATGGTGTGGAATGAGTTACGTAGACTGAGCAGGATTTGACATGACCAAATTCTTTCCAAGCAACTGAATTGTATCTCAGAACAAACTTAGATTTATAGAGACATAAAATTACCCATCAGAGAACATCTTAACAGTCACATGTGGAAATGTAACTCAAGGATTGACAACTTTACAAAGAAACCAGGTGATATAATTTAAGATGAAGAGACCAATAAATTGATGTCTAGTCAGAGCTGTCGCTGATGTTAGACAACATATAAGAACTTCAGGAGTTATCCCACTTCCATTTCACTTATTCAACAAAATTAGAAGAAAGCAGATGTGCCAAAAGAGCCAAGTAGAAATTCTACAGATTAAAAATACAGTGTCTCACATTAAAATACAATGAATAGCTTAGAAACTGAATAAGAAATTCATAAAGACAAAATGGGAACTACACAAAATGAGATGTAAAGAAAACCATTTCTAAACTGCAAACAGTATCATGATCTACTAGAAAATCCAAGACAGATGATGTAGCTGTTTTTGAAGACCAGATAGACAAGAGGGACAGAAAAATCTATTTGTAAAAGTAATGTCTCCAAAATTGTGCAAAGTATTGAAAAACTATAAACCAACAGATCCAGAGAACACAGCTAACACTCATCCAAACCAAATCATTCACAACCAGTTATAACGGGGAAGCTCACAAAAGCAGCCAGAGGGAAAGACAGCACACAGAAAAGCTGAGACAAAGGCCACAGCCAGCTCCTCCCAGAAGAAGCCTCTTCACGGTTCTGAAGAGAAGCAACCTCCATTCTGATTTCTTTCCTGTTGCTGTGAAGAAACACTTGGAACCTAAAGCAATTTATGGAAAGAACCAGTTTATTTGCCTCACACTTCCACTCACAGCCCACCACTGAGGGCAGTCTGGGAAGGAATTCAAGCAGGAACATGGAACTACATTTCTTGTACAGCCCAGGACAACTTCCCAAGGAATGGTGTAGCCCATAAGAGCTAGGCCTTCAAATTTCTATTAAGACAGTCAAGACAATCTCTTCCATAGACATGTCCACAGACCAACGTGATAAAGAATTTCTCAAATGAGACTCCTTTTTATCCCCAGGTAATTCTAGGCTGTGCTAAATGGATAGTTAATGCTAAGTAGGACACATACCACTTAACTTAGGCTTTGTACCCACACAAATACATTTCAACAATGAGAAGGAAATGCTTTCCAAACTACCAACACTTAGACAGTTCTTCACCAGCAAGCCACTACTACAGGAAATGATAGAGAACCTTCAATCACATTATTCTGGTAGGAAATGAATCTACAGAAAGGAACCATGAAAACCAAATTAAAAAAAGAAATTATTTTGAAAATGCATGATATTTTAGGCATTCTTTAAACTCCTTTAAAGCAATTGACTATTGAGAAATAATAATATAAGTGAAGTGTATTCTAACAATGCCACATAGGGGAGGAAAAGAGAGATGGAAATATAGTCTTGGAGGGTCATCATCCTGTAGGTAAACTGCTATAATATCATTTGGAGATTTACTATGATAAGTTAAAAAAATATGTGTGCTTTTAATTCTAAAGCAATCAGTAATTCAACAAATTGGGGAGGAAGGGAACAAAAGAATTTTCAAAGTATGACATGGAAACAGGGAAAGAAAAGCAAAGATTATAGAGTAATAGCAAACACTGAATGAAAATGCTACAACTACTTTGGAGGTCAGGTTGCCGACTTCCTAAAAAGCCAAGCGTACATCAACCTGCCATGCAGTCACACTATCTCAGGTCCAACAGAATTTCCTCACTTGAAAGTATTAAATGGAAATTCCAGAGATTAAAAAATCTATAGTTTTAAATTGCATGCTCTCCTGAGTAGTGTAAGGAAAGCTCACACTGCCCCCACTTCATCCCAGCATACAGTCAGCTTCTCTGGTGTACCCATGGCATCCACTGCCCACTCATGCTAGACACTACGCCCCCATGCTCATCAGACTGTCTGCTGTGATACAGGCTTAGGCTCAAGTCTTTATTATCCTTCTTAATGTCTAAAGCTCCAGAACAGGGCTGTTATACTTCCATTACAGCATCATGGATCACTCTAATTACCTACTGTAAATATATATATTTATATGGGGGGAAACGTGTGTGTCATGGTGCACGTGGAGTCCAAAGGATAATATACAGCATCTAGTTCCCTCCTTCTACCATGTAGGTCCCAGAGCTCAAACTCAGGTACTCAGGCTTAGCAGCAAGTGCCTTTACCCACCAAGTCATCTTCTAACCTCTAGATTTCTTTTTTATTATTTTTAAATTTTATTTATGTGTTGCATGTATGTCTGTGCACCATGTGCATGCCTGGACCTGTGTTGGAGCTCTTGAAATGGGGATTGCAGATGGCTGTGAGCTGCCATATGGGTGCTGCAAATCAAACCCTGGTCCCCTGCAAGTTGAGTGCTCTTAACTGCTGAGCCATCTTGGCAGCCCTTTAAAAAATATATTGTTTTTATTTCTAAACCATCCTCCCTGCCCCCTGCACATGGTCTCTTTTCTCCCCCTAAATAATCCCCATTTCTGCTTTTGTAACAGATTCACTGGAGAAACATCTTCATTTAAATGTTCAGAATTTATTCTGGGTCAACCAATGCTCAATAGAGCTATTGTAATAAGTACGTCTGCCTTTGAGGCAATTCCCACAGTTATCCCCATTTTACAAATAACTACATACAAGTTCAATGCCAAAATTCGAGTGAAGTTTAACTGCAGCAAGCCCATTAAATACGACTGAACTACAACACATCAGTATATCTATATTTACTCACGTAGCCTTCATTAATATTAGTTCTTAACCTTTACCCTGACATTTGCAAAGCTGTCAGACCATGGGAAGCAAATGAAGAGAAAAAAAATTGGGGTTTTCTGAACACTTTTTAAAGGCCATGCACTTTATATCTACTAATATATTTTATTAAGTAAATTAAATCCAAAGTGTCACAAGTATTGCTTACAGGGAAATCCAGTTACTGCAGTTCAATGTTGAATTAGAATAAGAATGGCGAGCTGCCCTCGAACCTTGTGGGCTCTGTGCAGGGCTGCGTTGCATGCTGTTCTCTGCTCTTGCTCAGTTGCCTTGGTTGGCAGTAACTGTTTGACAGACCAGACAGAAGAGCTCTTCCTGATCTTTAGGGCACCCAAGGGTAGTGTCTCTTTTTTTCTATTTGTACAACTGTAAAACAAACTTGGAGGGGAGAATTCAGTACTTCAAAAGTCAGTGGCCAGCCTCAATTGAGAGTGTGCACTTCAACCAGACTCAAGGAGAGCGGCAGCGGTCTCCATGCCTGACGCTATGGCCCCAGCTATGTGCCAGGAAGAAGTGACCTTTCGGTGTTTTCTCTCCCCAGGTTCAACTTCTGCAGTTCCAGCACTGTGAGGGAGGATGTCCTGCTCACCCTGACATCATGTTAAGAGCCTGTTGACAAGGGGCCACTACGTGTAGCTGCTAATAAAATCTGGCAGTGAAGCAATCCGTTATGTCTTTTGTTCTCAGTTCCCTTATGCAGGAGGACACTTTTTAACGTGGTAGTTAATATCCCAAATCTTCAGCTGGTGTGACTACAGGTTATGGTTACATTTTTTTACGTATCATGTGGTAGTTGTAATTTATTAAGCGGCACTGTTTACCATGCGAGAAAAGCCATGAGGCACAACGAAACCCACTCTAAGAGTTTATTAATGGAAGGGAACAGACAGGGGTGCTTAGGCCTATGGAATGACCATGTAGGAAGAAGAGGGAAGGAATAAGGGGAACCCACTTTTATAGGTGCGCATATGGGCTTATGTATCTATGCCACGCACGTGCATAGATTACATGATCACGCTGCATGCAAATTATGTGATCACAAAACGCACTGATTGCTGTGGATATCGCTCTGTATAAATAAAACACTGATTGGCCAGTAGCCAGACAGGAAGTATAGGCGGGACTAACAGAGAAGAGAATTGAGGGAACAGGAAGGCAGAGGGAGAGACCTGCCAGCCGCCGCCATGACAAGCAAGATGTAAGGTATCGGTAAGCCACAAGCCACGTGGCAACTTATAGATTTATAGAAATGGGTTAATTTAAGATAGAAGAACAATTAACAAGAAGCCTGCTATGGCCATACAGTTTGTAAGCAATATAAGCGTCTGCGTATTTATTTTATAAATGGGCTGTCGGACTGCCGGGGCTTGACATGACCCAGAGAGAAAACTCCAGCCACACTGATTATGTAGGACATAAGGCCCTGGGATGACTAAGTATCTTGCCTGGCTACTGGACAGCACACACATGGTCATGTAGCTGGGAGCAGTGGCTAGGAATTCTAACATTCCAGATTATTTGTTCTTATAAAAACTGCTTCCAGCTGACTCAGTGGGTGTTGGTTAACTTTAGGGGGAGGGGCTTTTGAGGTAGCCAGATGTCCTAACGTAGTGGATTGTCCTCTGCTGCTCTGGGAATTGTCCATTGTCTTCCACTGCTTCAAGCTCTGTGACTGGATCTGACAAGGTGCTGGCAAAGCAGAAGAAGTTTAGAAAAAATTTTACCTTGGGGGGGGGTCTTCAAGGGGTCCCAGGATGAGGTAGGGGGTCCTGGGACCAGGAAAGTTTGAATTATACTTATCTGAAGTGGATCTGACCTGTCCAGGTAGATGCAAGCTGGCTCTGGAGCTCACGGCTGTAGACGAATTTCTAAACAGTCTTATTAAAAAAGAAACACAGAGCCAAATATAGGGGTGCAAGCTGTAGAGATCAGAGAAATATTTATAGCTACCAGATAACCTTACTCACCATGCTGCCAAGCTTCCCCCGAGAGAACCAGCTTCTTCCTGTCTAACCTGCACCTTTATTGCCTTGCTGTTCTGCCTTCTCATTGGCTCTAAGCCCCGCCACCTCACTTCCTCATCACTGCCTGTCTATACAGACCTCCAGGTCTCTATGATTGGTACTAGGATTAAAAGCATGTGTCACCATGCTTGGCTGTGTCCTTGAACACACAGAGACTCTGCCTGCCATGTGATCGGATTAAGGGCATGTGCTATCACCGCCTGACTTCTGTTTATGGCTGGTTATGACCTCTGATCTCCAGACAAACTCTGTTTATTAACATACAAATAAAATATCACCACATTTCAGCACAAATAAAATATCACCACACATGGTACCCATGTTATTTATTAAGCGATGCAATGTTATTTACTAAGCAGCACTGTTTATCATGAGAGAAGTCACAAGGCACAACGAAACCCACTATAAGAGTTTATTAAGGGAATAGAGAGGGGATGTGCATAGGCCCATGGAATGACCATGCAGGAAGAGAGGGGAGGAATACATGGAACCTGCTTCTATAGGTTTCCCCCCAGCACATGTGTACATGGGCTTATGTAGCTGCACCACGCATGTGCATAGATTATGTGAGCATGCAGCACATGGATTACATAGGACATAAGACCCGGCGATGACTAAGTGTCTTGCCTGGCTACTGGACAGCGCACACGCAGTCATGTAGCTAAGGGAGTGGCTAGGAATTTTAACAGTAGTCACACTTGGGAATGCTACGTACTTGGCAATTATCATGGTGTCCACTTACTACTACTGATGTCATTCTGATCACTGAAGGCAGGCTTCCAGGATCAAAGGATTCCCTCTTGGTAGGCCCATAGGGAAGTACTAAATCTAGTCTCTGTTCCCGTCATCCTCATGTTCTGTGCCTTCCCCAAACAGACACCCCATGCGTGATGTCAGGACAGGAGTGAGGATGAAGCATAGGAGGCTTCCTAACTGTCACCAGACACACATCCATGCCCAGTGGGGTTTCCTGAGTCACCTGCCTCTCTACAGGCCATGCGATCTTCCTGAAAGGTAAAGATTTGTGCCACCTGAAGAGAAACATGGGCCACCTGCTTCCTCATCCATCCATCAGTGTGGAAGCCCAGTCTGTATTCACCTGATCCTTCAGTGTGTGATTTTCAGCATAGTTCTTGCTAGACTATGGGGTTTTTTGTTGTTGTTTTGTTTTGTTTTGTTTTGTTTTTGTCCAAGATTACGTAGGTATCCAATGGCAACAGAGTATGAGATTCATCCTGTTCCTCTCAGAGTAGATTCATAGAATCCAGCTGACTGCCCACTCTGGGTTGTCCTTTTCCCCAACATATGCCTTATACTTCAGGCTCTTGCTAAGTACTCTGTGCACCAGTTACTCATTTAATTCAAATAAGATCCTATACGTTAATTCAGATGAAGCAAATGAAGCCAAGCCAAGATGTTTAACTCCCTGGCCACTTAGTGGTGGATCTACTTTTCCCAAAGTCACTTTGGAGGCCTATTTGTTCTCGTGAAACAGAGTTGGGGTTTAATAAAGAGATTTTACGGCAGATTTAAACATAAGGGTTAAAAGAATATGAAGCACTCAGAAGAGAAGACAAGACACACCCATGAATGAATATATCCAAGTGTGGTACAACCTCCTTAACCGAGAACCACAGGCCACTGTTTTTTAGGGTAGTCATACATAGGAGCATTTCAAAGAGTTGCTAAGGAATTTAAGTGAGATCATGGGTAAAGCAGCTCCTGGGGGCGTGTCTTTCAAGATCACAGCTGACGGGGTAAGTTTGCTAGAACATAGGGTATCTTTATTGTAAAGAGTGTTATGTAGCTAGAGTTTTCCTGCTTGCCCACAGTCAGGACAAATCTCTCTCACCTGCCAGTCCCACAGACGCTCAGACCAAACCAAGTAAACACAGAGACTTATATTGGTTACAAACTGTATGGCCATGGCAGGCTTCTTGCTAACTGTTCTTACAGCTTAAATTAATCCATTTCTATAAATCTATACCTTGCCACATGGCTTGTGGCTTACCGGCATCTTCACATGCTGTTTGTCATCGTGGCAGCTGGCAGTGTCTCTGACTCAGCTTTCCACTTCCCAGCTTTATTCTCCCTCCTTGTCCCCCCAATACTTCCTGCCTGGCTACTGGCCAATCAGTGTTTTACTTACTAATCAATCAGAGCAACATATTTGACATACAGAACATCCCACAGCACTTCCCCTTTTCTTTTTTTCAATTTTAACCTAGTAAAATTACATATAATTTGGGAATTTGGGTGTAGCGTCTCTTACTACTTCCTGCTGGAGGGGGTTGCTGTATCTTATGGGGACACAAAGAAAATTTTAGGATCATGGAGTAGTCCATGAGGCGGTGTTGTCTGAGCCAGTTGCCTTGAAACCATTCTGGATGTTGGATCATCTGGGCCATGGTGTCATCGGAGACCTTTCAGGGGGTCTTGGCAGGTCAAACCTGATGTATCTTAATCTGGAACAAATCCATAGCCTCTGGCTTTCTGTGGAAACAAAAGAGACTCTTTTCCAAAGCAACATATCCTTATATCCAAATTTTGAAGTCAAGGTACCTTTAAAATATACATTTTGGCATAACTCAACAGCTTTTACAATCAAATGTTTTTCTGCAGTTACGAATATCAAAGAGAACATAATCCAGATTCTCTGTGTGGTAGTCATCTTTACGTGGCTTATTTTTTTATATTAGCTTGAGCCTATTCCTTTTAAACTGCAGCCTTCTAAGCCTGAAGCAGCGCTGTGGCTGCTGGCTGCACCCACTTTGGCTTCCCAACATGGCGGTGGCACGTTTTCCACCAGCTCTGGGAGCCATCAACTCTTAGAAATAGTGGGTCTATGCTCCTATCAAAGCAGCATGTAGCCCAGAAACCTCTTTTTTTGTTTTGTACTACCAAAGGCTAAATCCACCACGCAGCTTAATGTGCCACTTGCAGAGGCCTCATTCCCGCAGTACTGCAGGTCGAGCATGCACGCCAGGAACCCGCCACAGTAGCTCAAACACGCAGGCTGCCGCTAACTTGAGAGAGACAACTAGGAACTGGTTTTAGCTCCGTTTTAGAATCTTTTTTCTCAGGTTTTAGGTGAAAACTCTTGCCAACACGTTGGGCGCCATTTGTAGCTAGAGTTTTCCTGCCTGGCTCACAGTCAGGACAAATCTCTGTCACCTGCCAGTCCCACAGCCGCTCAAACCCGACCAAGTAAACACAGAGACTTATATTGGTTACAAACTGTATGGCCGTGGCAGGCTTCTTGCTAACTGTTCTTACAGCTTAAATTAATCCATTTCCATTAATCTATACCTTGCCACATGGCTTACCGGCATCTTCACATGCTGTTTCTCATCGTGGCAGCTGGCAGTGTCTCTCTGACTCAGCCTTCCACTTCCCGGCTTTATTCTCCTCCTTGTCCCACCTACACTTCCTGCCTGGCTACTGGCCAATCAGTGTTTTATTTACTAACCAATCAGAGCAACATATTTGACATACAGAACATCCCACAGCAGTGTTATAAGGTTTTAAAATATTATTTTTAAGTGTATATATTGCTGCAAGCCACAATAATATGAAGTATGATTTCAGCTGATTATGACAAGCTAATACTTGGAAGAAGCCAAGGGCCTTCCAGAGGTCAAGCTGAGGTTCAAGGAGTCTTAGCGATACTGGCTTTTGATTATTAGCCATTTCCTGCATGAATTTCTCCTGTGCTATTATAGCTTTTCTATCATTCATTGGGCATAATTTCGCCTCTGCTAATGGAATATTTAGATAACCTTCTGTGCAGTGATGCGGCCAGGATCTCTAATTTCAGGCCTTTCTGTGATTATCGTCATTAGCAGCATCTGGCCAGGACCATCCCTAGATGTATCTTATCTGAGATACCTCACAGATTCTCTAAGAACAGACTTAAGCATCCAGACTCAGTTTGAGAAGGCCTGGTGGATGTGCTAATTAAGCTTAACTTTCTCCTTTCAAAGTCTTAACTCTAGTTTTAAATCCACTCTTAACAATTAACTCAGAACTAAAGGGTTCCTACTTACAGGTGTATCTAGCTGTGACAGAAGTTGCCTAGCCAAGTTGCCTAGTGACCGAGCACACTTCCCCCACCCTGCCAGAAATGGAAGGAGCAGAGATAGCTTGGGGAGATAAGGGCCAAACGGATAAAAGGTAGTTTTATTTTCAGAGCAAGGATGGAGAAGAAAAAAGAGAATGGAAGAACTCGATGGGTAAGAACTGAACTGAGATGGGGAAGAACTAGATTGGAGGACCTGAAGAGAGTACTAGAAGGATGAGATGGAAGATGAGGAAGAGCCAGATAGGGAAGAACTAGGTGGGTAAGAATGAGATGATGTAGTAACACCTGCGTTACTACCCGTTCACCACGTCCGAGCAAGGGGCTGAGGATTAAAACAGAGACAAGACAGCGGGTCATTCGTCTCAGTAGAATGCCCTTTATTGGAGGGAAGAGGCCTTAAATACAGGCTTACAGCACAGTGGAAGAACCTGGGAGGGCAAAAGTTTGCTACAGATGATTTACATTCTAGCATTACACCAATATGCAGGATACGCAAACAAGGAACCTTCGGTAAGCAGTTAAGGAGAAATGAATCCAGCAGGGAATTAGCATGTGATCAAGGTCAGCAAGCAAGGCAACAGCTCCCCAAGAACAGGGGCCAAGGAGTTGAGAAAGACCAAGATGGGGCAGAACTAAGATGAAGGAATTAAGATAGCACTTAGAGGGAACAGCAGAAAAAGGTAGAGAGTATCAGGCAAGAAAGGAGCAATTTATGAGAGCAGAAGAGAAGCTGTGTAGAGAAAGAACTGACTCAGAAGACTAAGGTGTATGGACTAAAGAGTTTTGTAGATTCATTTTAATACATCAAAGATTAGATTATCAGCTGGTTGTAGATCCTCCTCGGACCCTAGGAGAGGACTATCAAGGGGCTGGACCCCAGTAGTCCTCATCAATGTATGTATGTACTTAAGCGCAGGGATGTGCTCCACATGCATGCAGTGGCCATGGAAGCAGAAGAGGGCATGGGATCCCTTGGAACCGGAGTTACAGGTAGTTGTAAGACATGCAATGTGGATGCTGAAAACTGAGACCCCAGTTCTCTGGGAGAGCAGCAAGTGCTTTTAACTGCTAAGTCTTCCCTCCAGCCCAAGGTTAAATCTCTGTGTTAATATTTCAATTAAAATCTTTAAAATTGCCGGGCGGTGGTGGCGCACGCCTTTAATCCCAGCACTTGGGAGGCAGAGCCAGGTGGATCTCTGTGAGTTCGAGGCCAGCCTGGTCTACCAAGTGAGTCCCAGGAAAGGCGCAAAGCTACACAGAGAAACCCTGTCTCGAAAAACCAAAAAAAAAAAAAAAAAAAAAAAAAAAAAAAAAAAATCTTTAAAATTGCCGGGCGGTGGTGGTGCACGCCTTTAATCCCAGCACTCGGGAGGCAGAGCCAGGCGGATCTCTGTGAGTTCGAGGCCAGCCTGGGCTACAGAGTGAGTTCCAGGAAGGCGCAAAGCTACACAGAGAAACCCTGTCTCAAAAAAAAAACAAAATCTTTAAAATTATTAAGAATAAACATTCTGTGTGAGACTCTCAGAAGAGGTCTGGGAAAGGAATGGAGCCCCACCCAAGGTCAGTTGCTTCCAGGCCTGAAGGCAAATACATTGTTATTTTAAAATAAAATATCGGCCTGGCGGTGGTGGCACACGCCTTTAATCCCAGCACTCGGGAGGCAGAGGCAGGTGGATCTTTGTGAGTTCGAGGCCAGCCTTGTCTACAGAGTGAGTTCCAGGAAAGGCGCAAAGCTATACAGAGAAACCCTGTCTCGAAAAACTAAAAAAAAATAAATAATAAAATATCTAAATATGAGAGGAATGTCAACTCTGGGTTGGCAGCCTGAAAGTAAATAATAGGAAACAAAGTATCTTCACAAACTGATGGTGAAAAGTAAGAATAAACCAAACCCCCAAAGCAGCAGATAATGTAAAAACCAGGCCTCCCTCTTTCTTCCCAGAGCTGCTAGGCCTCTCAATGAGAATGATAGACTAGACGGATTTCAATGGGGAAACAAACTCCAGCTATCACCTTTGCTGTTACTGACTAAAAATTGGATTCTCACTATTCCTTTATTGAAAAAGAACTTGCCTTTCAGTGGTTGCTCAATAGCCAAGCACCTCTGTCTCATGGTAAACAATTGAATGTTTTCAGAAAAGGAAGGTAAACGTCTACAGTTGATGTCAGCTGTGAAAGTCTAAGAAAATGATTTAAGGTGTGTGAAAATAAGACTTAGAAATGATAAAACTTCAAAGCTCACTCAACGGAGTCTTAATGAGTTATTGTTCAAACTGGTCTTGGTAACAGAAACAGTGACTACTAAAGCTTTTTAAAAATAAATAAAATTACCATCTTTACAGGCTTAAAATTTTTAACTTTCCTTTGGTTGTTTTATAAACACAAACTTAAAAGTGCTTCTCATTGTACTGAAACATCTGTCCAATTCGTATATACAGTCCTCTGTCCAAGAGGAAAGAATGTCCACTTCTACCCTAGAACCATCTTCAGGGTTCAGAAGCTCTTCTTCCGCTGTGCTCGCTTTCCTGCCAGGAAGTTTATTTCCTCTTACTGATGAATGTTCATGCTTCTTCATGTTGATAACTTTTCAGGCTTCACTTTGCTCCAGCTCAAGGTGTGAGTCTACTCAGATTGCTTACAGACACTCATTAACTACTATTTCTACTATGATTTCAGTGCAGATTACAGACAGTGGTCATGCTAGCCTTTATCTCTTTCGTCAACTTTAAAGGATTCTTGCCTTTGAGTCATCTGTCACAGGTCAAAGGCTCCTTCCTCCCAGCCTGTTGAGTATGCTTTTCATCTTCCTAACCTCCTAGGCAGAGACAGGCCTGAAAGTTGCAAGTGAAGACCACCCCCTGCCAAAGCTCCTTAACTTTGCCATCTATCCCAGCAGATTTATACTCAGCTGATAGACATCATCCAGGAATCAACTTCAGCTTTGCAACTGCTCCAAAATGGGCTCATCTCACTAACTCCAGTTGTTCCCACAAACCAGCCAGACTCGGATTTGTTGAAAGTCAGTGTGAACCAGTCCAGCCAAGAGAAAGAGAACTGGTCTGTAAACTACGGCCCCCAGGGGCCACCTCTAAGGTCCTTTGGTCTCCCTTGGGCTTGTGGCTCTCACCTCTCTCAGCTTACTGATCTCTATCCTTCCCATGATTGTGTGATGGTTCCCTGTCTCTTCAGGTACTTTCAAGTGAAATTACCTACGATCAGTAAACCAGATGTTTCTAAGAAGACTTTGTCAAGTCTTCCACTATAGCCTGCCTGACTGCCTCACCCCACCTTTGACTCACATTCTGACTGTTCTGGGCTCTATGACCATGTCTCTATCCATGTAAGGAGCTGTGAGGCAGCCAGAAAAGTGTGTCCTCCTTATCATCAACAAAAGGCTGGACTGTTGGGTCCAAAGGGAAAAACCCCAAGCACTCCAAGACAGGCCAGGCCACTGGCTTGGTTCAAAAGCATGGTCTTGGCTCAACTCAAGCAGGACTATAGGATTGCTGGTAGAGAGACAAATCTCACTCTTACCACACCTCAGGAACCTGCTCCTGCTCTTCTCTCTGCTCTGGGAGAGATAGCCCTGGCCCTTGCCAGTCTGCCCCACTCCTCTGTCCCCCAGAGAGGTAGCCAGGGCATCTTTGGACTTCCTCTGGCTATTCTGCCTCTCATATCTATAAAACCCTTCTTCCCACCCATAGATCTGTTAGCAGATCTCTGAGTCCTTGCTTACATGGAATAATAAAGAGCAAGACAGTAATGAATGAAACAAAGACTAACAGACCAATACTTATCATTGAAAACGGGTTTTGGAGTGACAGGACTTTTCAAGGCACAGCTGTGATTGACTGGGACATCTAGGATAGCAGATACCTACAGTCACCAAACCTGGACCTCAGATGGACCCCAGTGGCTTCTGGGTCCATCGTCCCATGCCAATGAAAATTAATGCTGCAGACAGTCACGGGAACAAGCATAGCAGGAGCAGGCTGTACAAAAAGTATTACAAAAAAAAAGTGAAAATCTGAAACAAGGTGAGAAACGGAGTGAGTGAAATTCCCAAGGTGTGGGTGAGGATTTTGAGAGAGGAAAGGAAATGCTGAACTCTGTTGTCTAGGGGTTTATACAGCCATGGCTGAAACTGGATGAAAGCTGAGGTAATTTTGAGATTGACTGGTTTTTTAGGCTATTGTTGGCCAAGCCAATTAAGGTCCTACATGCTCTATGTATGTTCCTCTGGCCCAACTGGGATAGGGGTGGTTGAAGAGCCCCCTCTGTCCACCTCTGACTTCTGTTTTGTTAGTTATTGGCCTGTGAGTTAGCTATTTGTCACTTGCCAGGTGGGTGTTCTACCCTCCCACCTCACAGGCGTCTATGCTAAAACCTCTTCATTATTTGTTATTTGTTAATTATTGACATTTATTATCAACTTGTCTTTAAGAAATAGATATATTTGTCCCTTCCTAGTTAAGTCCTTGTCTATGGCATGGTCTGGGGTCTTAGTCCTAAAATAGGGGGAGACTGTCTTAGAAGCCCTGTTGTAATTAGCGGAGTTAGAAGCAAGACTACATAAAAGAGCAATATTGCACAGCATATGGCTTGCCAGGAGGGGTCTCATGGAAGCTTGGCAGCTGTCCTGCTGACCCTGGCCTTGCTTCTTAGAGTTCCTGTTTGTCTCTTATCAGGTCTGCTCGGCTATCTTACACCAACTGAAAACTCTTGATTTCTCATCCTTTGTGTTCCTAGCCTGCTTTTCCCCTCACGTTCCCTTCAACTCTAACATCTGTTCTCACTACAGTGTGTGTAAACATCGAAGTTTTCACCATGGGCCCCTTTCCCCTGCCACCTGCAGAGAAATAGCTTCTGCCTCAGAATAAAATTGAGTTTTAGAAAAGAGAAATAAGATTGACAAACTCCTGGCCAAACCAATAAAAAGAAAAAGAAGACCCAAATTAATAAGATTATAGATAAAAAATGGCAAGTTGCTATAGATTCAAATGAAATCTGGAGTATCATTAGGGAATTACATACAAAATTATATTTCCCCAAACATGAAAACTTTAGAAGAAATAGAAATTCCTAGATATGTTATGACCTACTAAAATTAAATCAAAGAGATTTAAACAGCTTAAGCAGACCAGGAATGAGCAGCATCATGGAAACAGTAACAGTCTCTCCACAAAGAAAATCAAGACAGATTCACTGCTGAATTCTACCAACCACACACACCACACACACACACATACACACACAAACACCACACACACGTGCACACACGCACACGCATGCACATACACACGCACACACACATGCGCTTATGCATACACACTAGAAAGCACTATAAATTCTTTGAGAATTTCACACATTGTAATTTGATCATGCTCACGCTCCTCCCCCAACTCCTCCCAAATCCACCCCCACTTCCATACCCACCTAGCTTTTGGTACTCACCTAATCCAACTAGTTCTGGCTATATACTCTTGGGTGTGTGGCCATCCACTAAAGTATGTTTGGCCTATCAAGAACCACACCCTTAAAGAAAACTAACTCTCCCTCTTTCCATGCTATCAATTACCAATAGCTCCTCAGTGAGAAGTGAGACTTCATGACCACAAGCCAACACCAACACTCCTCAAACTGTTCAACAAAACGGAAGGAGATGGAAAATGATGAAGCTCGTTCATGAAGCCACTATGACCCTGACACCAAAACCAGATAAGGACACAGCAGAAATTGAAAACTATAGGTTAATATTTCTGATGAATACGTATGCAAATATCCTCAGTAAACTTCTTGAAAATCATATTCAAGAGTCCATTAATGCCTGGCATTGTGCACAGGCCTATAACTCTAGCAGGATGAGGTGAGAGGATCACCATGAGTTCAAAGCCAGTCTGAACACTAGTGAAATCCTGTCTTAGAAACATAAATAAATAAATAAATAAATAAATAAATAAATAAATAAATAAATAAATAAGTATAAATAAATAAATAACACACTAAAAGAAGATGTACTTCATAACCAAGTTGTTTTCCATCTTAGGTAATACAAGTTTGGTTCAATATATGCAAATAAATAAATGTAATACAACACATAGACTTAAGGACATGAATTAAATGATCATCTCAATAGACATAGGAATTTGATGAAGTTCAGTATCTGATGAAAGCCCACAAGATACTAGAACTAGAAAGATCATACCTTGCCTCATAAAGGCTGCAATCAACACTGTAGTCAACTTTGTGCTAGTGGGGGATGTAGCATGAATCTTAGAGGGTCTTATTAATAAAATCAAACCCGAGGCCAGTTATTGGGGTGAATACTGGAAGATCAGAGAGACAGAACAAGCCACAGCTAACCTCACCTGGCCAACTTCTCAGCTGATCTTGTTTACTCAGACTGGAAGCCTCTGTGTCCTCATATCCGAATGGCTCTCAGCTGAACTGTGCTGCTCAAAACCTAAAAGCTTAACCAGCCAAATGCTTAATTAACCAGCCAAATGTTTCTAGTTTCTGGTCCTCACGCCTTATATACCTTTCTGCTTTCTGCCTCACTCCCTGGGATTAAAGGCTCCTTTTCTGGGATTAAAGGCATGAGTCACCATGCTTGGCTGTATCTTTGAACAGATGGATTTCTGCCTCTGGAATGCTAGGATTAAAGGCATGTGCTACCACCGCCTATCCTCTATGTTTAATATTGCGGCTGTTCTGTCTCTGACCCCAGATAAGTTTATTAGGGTGCATGATATTTTGGGGAACACAATACCACCACAGGGGAAAACCTGCAAGTATTACCATTTCACCTTCTCTGCCTTCTTACATCACTATTATTCAATATAGTGTTCACACTCTTGGCTAGAGCAATACAGCAAGAGACAAACAAATGTAAAAGAGAAAGAAGATTGAAAGACCCTAACCCTTCAGGCTTACACCCCCCAAGCCCCAGGAAATAAGGAAGTAAAAAGAAAACTAGTTCCAAGGGCCACCTGACTCATCCACTACTCAATCACCCCTGTAACAATATAACAATGTAAAAAGATTTCTGTTAAGAGATGTGCTCAACTGTAACTGGGATAGTTGCAGGTGTTCCAGGAAGGACCACTGTGATCTTTGTGTAAACTCCACTCCTGCCCTGATACCCCCCTTGAGGTTTCAGGAAGAATGTACCTGTTGACATGACTGTACCCACTCTGTGATTAGACCATGATCTTGTAAAATGAAATTGTGTGGGAATTGTAATCTTAGGGCTTTTGTGGGTTTTTTCCTTTAAAAGCCCCCATGGGGCTGCAGTAAGATGCGGCTCTTGCTCTTAGGAGCAGAGTTTGCCCTTCTGTACAGAAGCTTCAATAAATTCCTCGTGCTGTTGCATCAACTGGACTGAAGTCTGGGTTCTTGGGGCGCCCACTTGAGACCCTAAACTTTGGGGTCCAACAAAGATATCAAAAAAGCACTATTTGTGAACAAGATGAGCCTGTGATTAAAAGACCTTGGTAATTCCACCAAAAAGTTCTTAAACCTGATACATATTTCATCAAAGTAACAGGGTGAAAATTCAACATATGGAAAATCAGTAGCTTTTCAATATACCAATAATGAACTTGCCAAGGAAGAAACTAGGGAGCTAGTTTCCCACTCACAACAGCTTCAAGAAATCTGAAATACTTAGGAATAAACCTTAGTGAGAAGGTGAAAGACCTTTACAATGAACTTTAAGACCTTGAAAAGGGCAGGCAAGATGGTGCTAGCCACCAAGTCTGACATCTGAGTTTGATCTCAGGAACCTATATGGTAGGAGAGCATTAATGCATGCAAGTTATCCTCTGACCTCTGTAGGTGTGCTGTGGCAGGTGCGCACAAACACACACACTCTCTCTCTCTCTCTCTCTCTCTCTCTCTCTCTCTCTCTCTCTCTCTCTCGCACGCACACATACAGACAGATTTTTAAAAGACTACCCTGAAGGAAGAAGTTGAAAGGGACACTAGAAGACAGTATGTAGAATCAGTATTGTCAAAAGAAAAAAAAAAGACTATCTTGTCTAAAGCAATCTCCTGTCAACACAATTCCCTCAAAATTCCAATAACATTTTTCACAAAGTAGAAAATAATCCTAACGTTCATATAGAAACATAAAATCATTTCCAAAGCGATCCTGAACAGAAGCAATGCTGAAAGTGTCACAGTTGATGGTCTCAAACTATACTCCAGAGCCGCAGTAACTAAAACAGCATGGCACTGGCACAAATATAAGCACTAACCCAACGATGTAGAATACAGAAATACGCTCACAGATACAGACACATGGTGAACATATATACATACGGCAAACACCCATACATAAAAATCATTTTTAATATATTTTAATTTTTTAAAAAAAGATTCTATTTGGCCTCAGTTAGAATGCTTATCATCAAGAAAACAAAAGACAACAAATTCTGGGAAGGATGTCAGGAAAAAGAAACACTTACACACTACCGGCAGAAGTGTAAACTAGTGCAGCCACTATGTAAATGAGAGTAGATTGTTCAAAAATCTGAAGATAGAAATGCATATGATCCAACTATACCACTACTGCTAAGCACACAATGGACTCTTAGTCTGTATACCACAGAGATAACTTGCATATTCATGTTTATTACAACACTATTTACAAGAGCTATTTATAAGAGCTAAGAGATGGAACAAGCTGTCCTCCATCAACCAGTGAATAATGAAATCATGGTGCCAATATACAATGAAAACATGGTACCTATATACAATCAGACATGAAGAAAAATTTCCTGCAACCCAAGATGACTGTGCTACATGAAATAGCCAGGCTCAGAAAGACAAACCCTGCATGTTTTCTCTTATATAAAGACTCTTAATTTGAGGAGACCATGAGAGGAGAGTAAGAACTATTATGGAGTGTGTGAGGAAGAGGTGGCTATGATATGTGCATGAATATATATCATGAGTTGACGCCAATAAAACAGAATGCAGATGTAATATTTCAAATCAAATTTCAATTCAAGAATAGATTCCGACCTGATGAGCTGGATTTACAGACATAAAAGGGCTGACAAAACAAAACCAGATAACACAGCGTGGGTTGGTCATTTCAAGGTTATTTCCCTTGTGTAGCTAAAACAGGGGGACTTCCTTATTGTGGTTATTTGGGTTGACTAACAACTCCTGTTTTATTGAAAAGAAAACTGGCCCACTTCATTGTTCAATTTGATTACGTGACATGTAGCACGCATAACTCTATTCTGTCTGGTTCTAACAGTGGATGTTTATAACTACTGCTAAATAAATTTTGTAGGAAGATACAGTTCTGCAATAGCCTCCTGTCCTAGGCCAGCACAGTCCATAACCAAACCATTACTCCACAGTAATGTTCCTGCAAGCACCGTGTTCATTCAGTACAAATGAAAATGAGAATTTTCATTTTCCAGTATATGCTTTTGGTTCCCTTCTCAAAAACTAGCAGGCTGTAGATTCAAAATTCTTATAAATTCTCCATTCTGCTACACTGGTTTAGGTGTCTGATTCACGCCAACAGTATGGTGGTTCTACAGTACTTACGGTTCCCTCACACAGTAACAAGCCATGGCAGGGCCCCGCCACACAGGTTCACGATATGACACCTCTGGACAGGCTTACCCATCCAACTGAAGCTCCTCCTAGCCTTCAGGTAAATACTTGCTTTTCCCTATGGCTCATCTAGGGTTACTGTGTTTTATCTGCCCTCACTTGATTTTCTTGCCTCAAATGTACACCAACACTTGGGTGGTGGTAGATTCTAGATTTAAAGAGAAGGGAAAGGGTTAGATTGAAGCAACCGTAAGTACTGTAGAACCACCATACTGTTGGCGTGAATCAGACACCTAAACCAGTGTAGCAGAATGGAGAATTTATAAGAATTTTGAATCTACAGCCTGCTAGTTTTTGAGAAGGGAACCAAAAGCATATACTAGAAAATGAAAATTCTCTTTAATAAAATGTCCTGGACTGTTACAGGGAAAAATATGTCCAAACGGAAAAGAAAGTAATTCAAAAATTACATTCCAGCATACATAACAATGAACACAAGATAATACTGACTCCAATTTAAGAGCTAAAACCATAAAAATTCTAGTAGAAAATATATGAGAAGTGCTTTATAACTTTTAAGGGAAGTACTTCACGACATTTGTCTAGACAAAGATTTCTTATATTTGACCCCAAAATTACAGGAAAAAACATGATAAATGGGTGATGAATGGGTTTGTGTCTTTACTCCTTAGCTGGGTGATTTATTTTTTTGTGCCTCAGTTTCCACATCTGTAAAGGGAAGGGAACAATAAGTCCCGCCTGGTGTGGCTGCTGTCAGGCTTAAATGAGATCATTTGGAGGACTAGCTGTGCTTGAACCACGGTGACTAGAGGCTGATGTTTCTGTTCTGTTTTTTGACAAGGTCTCGGGCAGCCCAGGTTGGCCTCAGTTTGCTGGGTAGTCAAGGAGGACTTGGAACTGTTGAGCCTTCACCTCTCCAGTGCGGGGGTTGGGTATGTACTACCTATGTGTACCGTGCTAAGGGTAGAAGCCAGGGCTTCGTACGTGGTAGACAATTACTTTATATCCCTAACCTGGCTGCTACTCTTCATTACTTTGGGGGTGGGTGGGTTCCCTTTCTGCTTTCTTAACATGAGGGCCTATGGCCTTTACCCCAGTTCTTAGGCTATTTTGGTGTGTGAACTTGACATGGAAACATATTTAACTTAGGAGCATGTCTGGGACCTCTACCGCTTGCTGTGTGAAGGCTTATCTGCCTTGTGGGAACTGTCCAGCTGCTCATGGGTGCATAAACCTGAAGGTGAATGAGGGTCAGGTCTGTCTTGCAGCTGTGCAGGAGAACAAAACTGACATGCTGTAGACCACTGGTGTGGGATTTGGGGGAACCTGAACCCCAACTGTTCAAGTTACAATGAGACAGTACAACCATTACATCTGCTTTAAGTACTGCATTTCAGATTGGTTCACTGCTCAACATGTTAATGGGGCTGGAGACTGTGGTGAGGTACTGAGGCGGGCAGTGAGTTTGTCTTCAAGGCTCTTGTGCCTGGGTGTTTCTAGTCTGCAAGTGGGCGGTACTTTAAAGAAGAAATTCTCTTAACAGATGTTTCCCTTTACTTTCTACTCTTCCAGGGCATTCCCATCTGTTGTACATAAGAGAATACCCCCCTGCTAGGAAGGTTTACTGCTATGTTTTGGGAGGTGGTGTGGGTTGGGGGGAGTGGTCATGCTAGAAATAGAAACCAAAGTCTTACCCACGCTAAGAAAGCATTCTGTCTTTGAGCACAACTGGATCTTTATTGTTTTTATTTTGAGACAGAACCTCACTAAGTCACTCAGGCTGGACTTGAACTCGGTCCTCAGCTCAGTTCTTGAACTCATGCCCTTTCCATCCCAGTGTATCTGTGTGCACCTGTACACTGCTTGGCGCCTACAGATTCTCACAGACACGTAGTGCAAAGCTGCAGGCTCTTCTGCCTCTGTCAAGCATGCTTTCATCTTCCCGGGCTTGTGGGAACATCCGCCTGTCATCCCAACCTTGTGTGAAAATACACACAACAGGTTGAAGGACAGAGTTCACACAGCTCCTGTTCTCATCACTCACTGTTTGCTTGAACTGGAGTCCAAATGATAAGACTGGAGTATAAAAAGGCCCTGGTGGGTCCCAGGGGAGACAGCTCTTCCTCCTTTGACCACATAAGCCACCTTGGAATCTGCTCCTCCACCAGCTAAAAAGCTGAGGTAAGACAGACAGTCCTGAGTTCCTGGGAGACTTTGCTCGTGGATCCAGGCTGAGTATGTTTGATGTCCTTGACCTTGTTGTAGATGCTGGTGCTCTGGACAATCCCACTTTTCCTCCTGGGAGCAGCCCTAGGTAAGTGACACCACAACCCTGTATGAAGTAATGGTGTGTTCCCACACTCTCAGCAGGGCCTGGAGAATCTTCATCCCAGACAGCTTGCAGGAGCCCATACTTTCCTAGGCTCCTGGGAAAGGTGGCGGAACTCACAGCCTGGGAGCATGAGCTGGGTAATTGAGGGGGGGAATAGCCCCCTATGCCTCGGCAAGTGGACTTTCAGTTGGTTAATGTGGACTTCACAGGGGGTGCTCTGCAAATATGTTAGAAGACTTTGGAAGGGGATTTTTGGATGTTTCAGATTTTTTTCTTTTATTGAAAATAGATTTCTTTTCATACGATATGTTCTGATTACACTTTCCCCTCCCCCTACTCCTCCCAGGACACCCCCATCTCCCCTCCCATTTGGATCTACACCCTTTATGTCTCTTGTTAGAAAACAAACAGGCATGTAAGGAATAACAATAATAAAATAAAAAACGAACAAATAAGAATACAACAAATTTATCCAACAAGAAAAAGAGACAAATGAAAAGTACAAAACCTACACACAGGCGCAGAGACACACATGTTCACACAGGTAAGAACCCGTAGAAACCCCACTGGATACCACAACAGATCTGCAAAACAAGTTCATCGTGAGACAAAGAACCTCCAAAGATGCTGTTGAGTTCATTTTGTGTTGACTATCTACTGCTGGGCTCAGGACCTGCCCTAAAGAGTGGTTTCTTTCCCCAGTGAGACTCCTTTGGAGGAAACCAGATTTTCATTTGCAAGTGGCTATCAATTTGAAATAGCTTCTGGGTTAGGGTGCCTTACACAACCGTCCTCAGAGAAGCTTCCTCCTGCAGTAGCTGGGAACAAATACAGAGACTCACAGCCAGACAATCTGCACAGTCAGAGACCTTGGAACACTCAGCCCTAAAAGGGATGTCTCCATCAACCCCTCGCCTCAGGGCTCAGGGAATTCTGCTGAAGAGGAGGCAAGTGCTTGGGAGCTCAGCCACAACAACTTCTCCTTGAGCCTATCTGTTCTCTCCTCAGGAAAAGAGGTTTGCTATAACGACCTTGGGTGCTTTTCTGACACTGAACCCTGGGCAGGCACAGCCATCAGGCCCCTAAAACTTCTCCCTTGGAGCCCTGAGAAGATCAACACCCGCTTCCTGCTCTTCACCAATGAGAACCCAAATGCTTTCCAGGTGAGAGTTTTCATGAACTCTGGTGGAAGGAGGGCATTTCCTTATCTTTGTACCTACTACCCACGCCCTGCCCCACCTTCTGGATGAGTGAATGGTTCACAGCTGCAGGATCCTCCTGCTATCTCCGTGGCTCTGGTCTGGGCACAGGGCTTACTATGCAACAAGCCCATAGAAATGGTAACCCTGTAAATCCCATCCCAGACCCAGAAGAGGCAAGGATTCGGTAGTAGAGGTCAGGATGGGTGTCCTAAAGTGCTGACTTTTGTGCTCAGCCTGCAGAGGCCAATACACTGGCCAGGCAAGGATGGAGAGGAGGAGAGACAGGCTTGAGGGACAGGTCGGCAAAAAGCTGAAACCCTTTCTGTTTGTCATAGATTCTCCAGCCCTCTGACCCATCAACCATTGAGGCCTCCAATTTTCAAGTGGCCAGGAAGACTCGGTTCGTCATCCATGGCTTCATAGACAAAGGAGAAGAGAACTGGGTGGTAGACATGTGCAAGGTAGGGACCGTCTCCTACCCATGCAGCCCTGACCACCGAGCTGTCTCCCTTTACACAGCCACAATACATACTCTTGAAAGCAAGAAATCTCCACAGTAGCTCAGACGCTTCTCTTTACGAAGCCCCAATTCCTCTCCCTGTTTCTAACCCACATCTGCAGCCAAAAGCAGGGATTTGTTATGGAAACTCACCTCTCCCTCACTGTTGTGCTTCCTGTTCAGCCATGGTCCAGGAATGCCTGCTCTTGATTTTTAGCAGCAGTATTTGTATTTCTGCAAATGAGTGATTGTGGAGTTTTGTTTGTCCAAATCTTCCCCACATTCCTAAGAGTCAGAGGCATGTGGCTGGGACCATTTATTTAAGACACAGGAACTAAGATCATCGGGATGGCTTCTTTTTTCTTTTATTTGTTTATTTTTTAAAAAGTTTTGTTTTTCATTTTACAAACCAATCCCAGTTCCTCCTCCTTCCCCTCCACCCGCCCCCCACCTCCTCCACCCCACCTCTATCACTCCCCAGAGAGGGTAAGGTCTCCCTTGGGGAGTCAACAAAGTCTGGCAAACTAAGTTGGAGCAGGACCAAGCCGCTCCCCTCTGTGTTGAGGCTGAGCAAGGTATCCCACCCTAGCGAATGTGTTCCAAAAAGCCATTTCATGCACCTGAGATAAGTTCTGGTCCCACTGCCGTGGGCTCCCCAAACAGATCTAGCCACATAACTGTCACTCACATTCAGAGGGCCTAGTTTGGTCCCATGCGGGTTCTCCAGCTGACAGGCCAGAGTCCATGAGCTCCCTGTCTCTGTGGTTTTCCCCATCATGATCTTGACCTCACTTGCTCCTGTGATCTCTCCTCCCTCTCTTCCACTGAAGTCTAGGATTTCAGCAATAAGACTGCTTCTTAAGAGGCCCCATAGAGAGTGGTACAATAGAAGAGCACATCTGGTGGTGAAGACCACCACAGAAGGACACAGACCTACACACACATGCACATGAGATACAGTCACAGAGACACAGATGCACACGTGGCTGTACATGCACAGTCACACATGTATACATGTATACACACATGTAAAAGATACCATACTCCTTTCTCATTATGTATACAGATTCCATCTATCTGTCTAAGAAATTATGCAACCACCTGCCTTCCACACACACACACACACACACACACACACACACACATATATATTATATATATGTATATATATATATATATATATATATATATATATATATCTCAAGTAAAAATATTGCTAAGAAAAATTACAATTTGTCACTCTGCACCTTCCTGTCCCTTCCTTAATAAGCACTTTTTTTTTCAAATCAGAGTTTCTCTGTGTAGTCCTGGCTATCCTGGAATTAGCTCTGTAGGCCAGGTTGGCCTTGAACTCACAGAGATCCACCTGCCTCTGCCTTTCGAGTCCTGGGATTAAAGGTGTGCGCCACCACCGCCCAGCTCTTAATAAGCATCTTGTTAATTCAGTTTTTAGCACCAAAATTTCTAGGCTCTGCAGGGATTTCTCAGGGTTGCTTTGACAATAAAAGTCCCAAGGAACACAACTGCCAGAAACAGATGCCATGTGTGTTAGTTAGCACTGTCACGAAAAGGTCAGAAGAAGACCTCAGCTGTGGGTGTCAGGCTGACCACATGCACAGCCTGGCTGAGCACTGGGGACATTTCTCCTTCCTAACTCCTCAATCTCTCTCACATCCATGCTCTTCTGTTTTTCATATACCTGCCGTGTGCCCTCCAGGAAATTCTGTGCCATCTTGACTGGAAGATGACACCTCTCTCCCTCTTTAGCTCAAGAAATGCCCAGAGGTCTGGCATGTCACCTAAAGGACCTCTCACAAGCAGAACCAAAGAGTCACATAGACAGTAGTCACCAGACACTGTGCTGTCTTTTCTTGTCAGACCGGATTCCTTTAATGGTGTAACTGATCCACTTTGTCAGATGTGGTTGAAGAAATCAAAGGGACTGGCTTTTCCTTCATCTTTAGGATGTGGGTCTTCTCTGCTGCCAGTATTTACCCTTGTGGACTGCAGGATCCCCTGGACAGGATCCGGTCCATCTCAGCACTCCAGCTAGAAGAAGGGATGAGTAACTTCTGATCCCTGCCTAGAAGGGTTTCCCCATGCCCTATGGCAACACTATGTCTTCCCAACCCTAGAACATGTTCCAAGTGGAGGAGGTGAACTGCATCTGTGTGGACTGGAAGGGAGGCTCTCAGACCACCTATACGCAGGCTGCCAACAACGTGCGAGTAGTGGGTGCCCAGCTGGCTCACATGCTTGACATCCTTGCGGTGAGTGGGCCAGAGGGAGGTGGGGTCCAAAGGTGAGTTTAGGAGTTACAAAGAGGAGACACGAAGAAGTGAAGACCACCTTAGTGACACATGAGTAAAAGAGAGACTTACTGGCTAGCACTTAGTGATGGGATTTTATTATCCTCTGATTTACAATTGAGGAAACTGAGGCACAGGGAGGCTAACTAGCTTGTCAAAACATAGAGCAGGTGAGTAGATGAGTTGTCTTTGGGGCTCAGATCATCTGGCTCCAGGAGCTGCCCACTACACAAGTGGGATTTGTGCAAAGTAAAGCCTGGCATTGTCAAGGGAAGCCAAACAGAGCCGGGGGGCAGGACGTGCAATTGACAGCTAGGGTCCCTATGACCATGGGTCCCGTTGGTGCTGGGAAATTCTCCCGCTGTAATCATTCCTGTTGTTTCTTCCTATCCTGGTCTTCGATCTTAGCAAATACTTTAAGTCTCTCATTCTGTGTGTTAATTCAGGAATTCTTTATAGTTACTTTCTGTACCAGATCAAAGTCCCGCTATATCGTGTCCTATAGATAATAGGTCTACAAAGAGCCAACTGCTTCTGCACCCCTACAGAAATCAGAACCCATGGGGTTGCACAAAAAACAGTGTAGACCCATTAATGATAGGCCTGTTGGGGGATATCACAAAACACTGTGTGTGAATACATTGGTGATCTCAGGTTTCTAGAGAAGATGGTCAATAGCGAGCAAAGAGACAAAGGCGATCAATGAAGCCCTAGGCCTTCCCTACATATAGGGAAGACTTGCAGTGACCACAGAGTATGATCTGTTAGAGCAGTGGTTCTCCACCTGTGGGTCATGTCCTCTTTGGCAGACAAATGACCTTTCACAGGGGTCACAAGACCATCAGAAAACACAGATATTTTACATTATGATTCATAACAGTAGCAAAATTATAGTTATGAAGTAGCAACAAAAAGAATTTTATGGATGGGGGGTCACCACAACGAGGAACTGTATTCAAAGGTCACAGCATTAGGAAATTTGGGAACCACTGTGCTAGAGGGTTCTGGAGACGAGGGAGTGGGTATGCAGGGTTATGAAGGCACATGGGGATAGTTAATCCATCTTGTATGTGAGGGTGGGGTGCCATTTGGGAAGTCTCCCCTAAAAGAGGCATCTGGATTGCTGAAGACAGGATCTTTAGATGGTAGCTGAGCAAGAAGATAGGAAGATGGGCTACAGTGTGGTGTAAAACAGGCCCAGGGGTGAAGGAGCAGGACACTATTTGAGGTCACAGTGAGTTTTAGCTAGAGAAGAGTCTAGGAAGGACCACCATGAGGCGGGAAAGTCCTGAGGTCCCTGTCAGGAACTGGAGCTCAATCCTAAGGCCCCAGAAAGCAGGGAAAGTTCCCAAAAGGGGAGTCACGCTAACCAGGGCACAAGCACGTCCTGCAAATGTGATCTTTCCTCTCTAGACAAACTACAGCTACTCACCTTCCAAAGTCCACCTCATTGGCCACAGCCTAGGAGCTCATGTGGCAGGGGAAGCAGGAAGTCGGACTCCAGGCCTAGGCAGGATTACTGGTAAGGCCCCAGGTCATGAATGGTCATAAGCCTGTAGCCCAGCTTAGAGCTGTCTGAATCCCTTGGCTGTGGCAGGGCTGGGTACAGCCCAGACAGGAGATCTCAGGACACTTCTAAGCAACACATGGGCCATCACTGTTGGCAAGGAAGATGGTGGCTGTGTGTCTCTGTGATGCTTCTGCTATGGCCCTAGCTGCTACTCTCTAGGTGCAATTTTTCCCTTGATGTGCGTCATGCAGCAACTTTGAACACCAGGAAAATGCAGAGTATAGCTAGTCTGGACAGAAGCAAGTATGCTTGAACAGGGACTGCACTACCCATTACTTCCTTCTTCTCTTTGAAGGCGGGGCAGAGTGGAACCTGGAAATTGCTTCCCACACTTTCTGCTGGTAAAAGGATCCCAGCTACTGTAACTACCAAAAACACCCTTTAACTGGCACCATCAAAATGGCCTTCAAACACAGCAAAGTCTTTACATTATAACAAGGGCAATAGAATATATCTACACAAGGATATTAATCCCATTATTAAAGGAAGCATCAGCTAAGTGCCTGATTACCCTAAGTACTGCAAAAATTACTTTGTGTTCCTCATCTAATCCTCAGAACTGAAGAAGCTCCTTCAGGGAAGCAAATAGGTTGCCCAAGAATGCACAGGTTATATGATTCCATGCCAGTCCCTGTGCCTCACATTGAATATTAAATTACTTAATCAACAACTATATAAATTGATGAAGTTATTACCTTCAATTTATACAATAGGGAAACTGAGATACAAAAGTCTTGAATGACTTTCTCAAAGTCATACACAACTTGCCCCAAAAGTAGCTTAGTAGAACCAGCAACACTTATAGGCCCAGGACTCTGTTTTCTTCACTAAGATAAAAGGAAAGAAAATGAGAATATGAAATACGAAAGATACATGGAAGAATCTGATGTAGGAAAAAATCCTTGCTCAAACAAAATCTGAGTTCTTTTCTCATGTGCTCCCCTCTTCTGCTGCCAAGCCCCCTTTAAAGGAGTAGCACTGGGACTCCATGCCCTACTACAAGTGTGGTGCTGTTCAATTGCATGTTGCCCAGCCTGTACAACCACACATTTTGGTCCTTACATTGTTGGTCATCTCTTTTAGGATTGGATCCCGTAGAAGCAAATTTTGAAGGCACTCCTGCAGAGGTCCGGCTTGACCCCTCGGATGCCAACTTTGTGGACGTGATTCACACTGATGCAGCTCCCTTGATCCCATTCTTGGGTGAGCCCCATGGTGCTCCAGTCTCTAGCTGTGGACAGGAGTGACAGTATTTTAACCCTGGGAGTGCTGTTCAGCCCAAACCCTGTCTTGTTTTTGTTACAAATATTTTAGGTTTTGGAACAAATCAAATGATGGGTCATTTTGACTTCTTCCCCAACGGAGGACAGAACATGCCCGGGTGCAAGAAGAATGCCCTGTCACAGATTGTGGACCTAGATGGCATCTGGTCAGGTAAGGCCATGAGGGCCAGTCCGGGAGGATGGTGCTTCTTTGGAGTACTCAGCACTTGCCATGACAGATCTCCCCCCCACTACCGTGTGTGTGTGTGTGTGTGTGTGTGTGTGTGTGTGTGTGTGTGTGTGTGTGTGTAGGGGTTGCATGTGTGTGAGGAGACTAGTGGAAAACTAGTTTGTGTGTCATTTCTTAGATACTATGCACCTTTTTAAATGACACAAGGTCCCCCATTGGCCTAGAGAAGCATTTCCACCATGCCAGCACTATTAAAAGCATGCACTGCCAGATTTAGCTCTTTTTCACTTGGGTTCTTGGCATCAAACTCAAGTCCTCATACTTTCAAGGTAAGCATTTTACTGACTGAGCATCTCCCAGCCCCGTAACAAATCTTAGTAATAAAAGTTTACTTCCTTTTAAAAATACATGATTTTCTTTTCTGCATATTATTTCTGAAAAAAAAAATAACTGCAAAGCTCTCAGATCTCCTGATTCTGTACTTCCTTAAAACATTGTCATGGATGTACTGCACTGCACAGGCCCCAAGGAACCACAAAGCTTTGGTCTAACACTCTAATGCCAACTGTCACCGCATAGAGAGGGGAAGTGACAAGAGTGACATCACGGCTGTCCCAAGAGAACTTTCCTGCAGACGTTCCCTGTGAATCGACATTACGGCTCCGTCCTAGGCAGCTTCAGTGCAGTAACTAGAGTAGAGGTACCCCATGGGCATGCATGGAAGAGCTGTCTTCACAATGCAAGTCATTGCTCACTATGTTGAGCAGGAATGAGGGGCAATCACATGAGGAAGGCTAGAATGGGGACTGTCCACTTGTCACTGGTGAGCATACCTGAGGATAAAGGGCATCCTTCAGTTAACAGCTCCAATACTGCCTAAGGAGATCAAGAATTCAGCAGCCACACTAGTCAACTGGCAGCATTCGAGTTAAAAACCGTTAGTGGTATGAAGGAATCTTATGAGTGTCATTTTTACTCAATTCAGTCAGAATGTCTTAGATGTCCTTGAGGCAAACATTAAGGATACTTGTTTGGACTTTGACAGCTTCATCAGCAATGGACAAGAAAGTTCAGGCCAAGTCTAGATGGTTTGCTGGGATACTTGTCAAGTGGTTTGAGGAAGGACATGAAAGAACACTGTGGGAGTGAGAGGGGATAAGGACACTCAGCTGAAGCCACTGAAATCCACTTTTACCTTCATTTGCACACGAGCACTGTGACAGTGACCTTGTGCTTATGGTGCCACACGTGGAAGATTATGGCACACCTAGCTGTGTCATTCCTGGACACAGAGGCTAGAGGGACAGTGTTGAGCACCAGATGAGCTGTTCCATTACAACGCTCCCCTTGACAGCTGTAATCTTGTGAATCCATCTGTGGATACTTTTACAGAGGGGATACTATGACACCTGCCTCCTAGGAAAGGGGAGGGTTTAGTGGACAACACCAGTGAAGTAACCGGAACACTATTCCCAACACCGAAGCCTCGTTTGTTTATTGTCATTGTTGTGAATGAATCATGAACTTAAGTTCTGTGGTACAGTCCCACTCTGGAGCTGTTGCACTGGAGAAAAAGAGGCAGAGATGTGGTCACAGCTTGCCTCCAGTTGCCTGAACTGACCTCCTGCCTGTTTCCTCAGGAACCCGGGACTTTGTGGCTTGTAACCACCTGAGAAGCTACAAGTACTACTCGGAGAGCATTCTCAACCCTGATGGGTTCGCTGCATACCCTTGCACTTCCTACAGAGATTTTGAGTCTGTAAGCTATTAATCTGCCATGAGTGATGGGCACCACACACTGAGGACCTGCTATGTGGGGATCTGCCATTCCTTCTTGATGCATGCTCTACCTTGTCCCTCAGAATGCATACTCCTGTGGAGGCGGGGAAAAGCACCAACAACTCTTAGCAGGAAGTAGCAAACACACACACACACACACACACATATACACACACACACACACACACACAGAAAGAGAGAGAGCACAAATGAGCAATGTAGGAGAGGAAAATTCTAGAAGATCAGAGAACAGATCCACATTGGCATGAGCTTGAGCGATAACTATTGGTAAGCTCTACAATCAATAAGGAGAGCTGACACCACTAGCAGCCTGGGAAACACAACTGATGGAAGCTGGGCCCAAGACGGCAGTGCTGTTTAAAGGTCCCTGGTCACTCTAAAACGCTGTACATCATGGCTAGAAGTTCTGCTGAGATGAAGGGGACTTGGAGACGATGGGCTCCATCTCTCTTCCCTTTGCAAATGAGTGAGTAGGGCTGCAGGGACATGGAGCATCAGCTGTCTCCAGCTCTCCGCGCCATGGCCCCCTGCTCTTTTCACTAGGACAAGTGCTTCCCCTGCCCAGATCAAGGCTGCCCACAGATGGGTCACTATGCTGATAAGTTTGCTGGCAGGACAAGCGAGGAGCCACAGAAGTTCTTCTTGAACACAGGAGATGCCAAGAACTTTGCACGTAAGTTGACTACTTGCCCAGAAAGTATCATGCCTGTTAGGAGGGAAAGCTTGCCTCTAACCTGAAAGAACTCTGAACACCTTTGATTACCTTGGAGAAAGACATATTTGCCCTGGGCATCCCATGCATGATTCCACTGAGGCAAAGAGAGCATCTGAATTGCTTCCACTTTATTTCCATTCTGTGAAATGACTGGAAGAGAAAGGGTGACTTGTGGGGTTGAGGCAATTTGCATAGCTTTGGGGACAACTAGCTAGATTTCTACCCCTCTCCAGTTCATTATACCCTTCCTTTTTAGGACTGTGTGTGTGTGTGTGTGTGTGTGTGTGTGTGTGTGTGTGTGTGTGTGTGTGTCTGCCTGTCTGTTTATCTGTCTATCAATCTCTGCCTCCCTCTCTCTCTGCCTCCTTCTCTCTCTACCTCTCTCTCTGCCCCTCTCTATGCCTCTCTCTCTCCATCTCTCCCCATCTGTCTCTATCATCCCTGTCTCTCTCTGTCTCTGTCTCTGTCTCTGTCTCTGTCTCTGTCTCTCTCTCTCTCTCTCTCTCTCTCTCTCTCTCACACACACACACACACACACACACACACCCCTCTGTATTCATTCATTCATCAGACACACTTGGTAATGGCTCTTTGCCAGGTGGGTCTCCATAAGGGGCCCAGTTCCAGTCTTGTCCTTCTTTATCCATGTGCCCCTGGTGCCTCTCTGATATAGAGTGGCCAGTACAGAGAGGGATGATTTCTTTCATAATCCCACTGAATGCACTCAAATGCCGGGTCCAGATTAGGCATGTTTGGGCCATTTGTGACAATTTACTTAGTGAGTTCCATGAGATGGAAAACAGAAGCTACGCATTTATGAGACTACATAAAAACAATATGTCATGTATAGTTTCCAAAAGTCAGGTGTATTGAGGTATAATTTACATACAGCAAAACTCATCATTTTTAATACATACTTCTGGTTTGACAAACCAGTAGATGGGTAGCCAGCTTTCATGGAGACTCAGGGCCTTCCTATCACTGTAAATACACTTACCTATCATTTTTTGCCAGAAGGCTGATTAATCAACCCCCACTAATGCGGCAATACTTGGAAGACTTGCCTATATTTTAACTACAACAAAGGAATCATTTATTCCCCCATCAACACTTATTTATGGATCACAAATATGGGTTGCTAGATACAGGGCTGAAAGGATGATCAAGACAATGCTTTGAAATGTACAAGTCCTTGTCAGCTTTGGGTCTGGTGGGCTGCTGCTGGGAGTAAAGGATGGGGAGCTTAACCCTGAGAAGAGAAAGGGAAGGGGCAGCGTCTCTGGGAGTGTGAGAGGTGAGTGGGAACTTAGACAGGGCTCTGTATGTGCTTATGTACATACGTATAGATGACTGGGTAAATTTGTGTGTTTATATGTGTGTGTGCATTGGATGCACATATGTGTATATATGGATGTACTGTGTATATATATTTATGTGTTTGCATGCACTATGCCTCTGTGTGTGTATGTGTGTTTGTACATGCACACACGCCCTGGGACAGCACCCTAGGTATGTGTTTATATGACAACTACCTGAGCACCAGGGGTCCCAGGGATGCAGAGATGGGACAGACCCAGGCTGGAGGTGCTCCGCACTGCTAAGTTGTCCTCCCATGGGTGGCCTGGAGCCCCGGCTCTCTTCTTGCCATAGCACACAGCACCAGCACTCTGGAGCAGAGGGCTCGCTCAGCCCTGTTGGATCCAGAAGCCATTGATTTCACGTGGCAATTTAAAACCCACAACAAGGCTAGTGAACTTGAGGGAGTAAACATTTAATTTTATTTATCATGAATTTAACTGCAAGCAGGTCCAGAGGGGCCACCACTGGGTGCTCATTTAAGGTGTGGATTAGCAAGTATGGTTTCTTATACTCTGTGCTCCCATGTAAGGGTGCGGGTGGTAATCTGGGCTAAACTATTTTCTGTATCAATGAGGTGACCTCTCCCTTGCTTTGCCTAGGTTGGAGATACCGGGTTTCCCTGACACTGTCTGGAAGAACAGTCACTGGGCAGGTCAGAGTGGCTCTGTTTGGAAGCGAGGGCAATACTCAACAGTATGATATCTTCAGGTAATCCCTGTGGTGTGCACAGCACTAAACGTTTATGTCTTTAGACATCCATGGGTTTGAAGCTACTTTATGTACAGAAAATAATTTTATACTTCTAATAATTTTTAATTTAAACCTAATCATTTCTTTCCCTCTTGATATATTATACTTTAAAAATCATTTATTGTTCCAGATAACACATGTTAAGCTAAGATGACAACTTGCAATATAGATGATTCTTCTAGAAAAAAAAAACTAAAATAATTTGAGAGAGTTTTATCATTTTCTATAAAAAAAAGATGAATTAATTTGAGTTTGAAAAGCAATCTGAAACAGTAGATTGAGGTTGCCAGCTTATTGCCAATATTCCTTTCTTCCATCTTTGATTTGAGGATGCATTTGGAAGAAGACTCATTATTATAAGCTAGCTAAGAGTGGGGGGTCCCGGTCCTCTGTGGTCATCACAATGTGCTTCCATAAACCCGAACATTTCTCCTTCTTTTTTTCAAGGGGCATTTTGATGCCAGGTGCTACGCATTCCAGTGAGTTTGATGCCAAGCTTGATGTGGGAACAATTGAGAAAGTCAAGTTTCTTTGGAATAATCACGTAGTAAACCCAAGCTTCCCCAAAGTGGGTGCGGCCAAGATCACTGTGCAAAAGGGGGAGGAGCGGACCGTGTGAGTGTCTTCCTTTGCTGAGTTGTCTGGGGTGTTCGCAGAGAACGTCTCTAGGGGAACCCCCTCCCCTGGGACAGATAAGAAAAGAGAAATCATTTGACAGAGGACAGAGAAAGCACAGAAGGGGCAGGACTTGCCGAATCCCACCCCACCCACAGCTTCCTCTTTCCCGGCCTGAGTAGACACAGGGCCTTCAGAAGAAAAGAGGGCAGCTGGAATGGAGAAGAGATGATAACCTGGGGAGGCAGAACAGAGCTCCACCCCAAGTCAGCCTGCAGAACTTTGGAGGCTTTGTGGGAAGTGTTGGCTACTGGTGTTCTTAGGGATTAAAGGGGCCAGCAAACTCAAGACCCTTGGAAATATCACTTCCTCAGGTGGGGAAGAAAGGTTGGCAGAGTGGCCTGTGGGTGACGCATGGGTCACCAACTCGGGTGGACTTCTGAAGTCTCCCCTAGTCCCATAAGGTGGGAAAGCAGAGCCATCAGACTGGTCAGGTGACCAGCGGGACTAGGCATACTCTCAGGGGGACTACAGCACAGAGGAGGCCCAGGCTGACCAGTGGAGAGCCTTCCCTCCAGCCTCCACTGTAAGATGTTGTCTCTAGAGTCAGTTCCTAAGGTCTGTTAATTATACAGGCCTGGATCCTGCAAATGTGTGGCTAATGGCACATTAGAATGTCACTGAAATCCCGGAGGTTTCTGAAGAAAGATGTACACTTTCTGGAAATCAAACAGATCTAGTTGAAGCAAACTCCTGAGGCCCTAAGGCCTGAGCCCATCTATGTTGATAAGCCCTCCAGTGGTCGAGCACAGCAACTTTGCCTACTCACTCTCTGTGTGGAAAAATCTCTCTTAAAGTTTTTATACATTTATTTATTGGGATATGTGTGGACATGCCATGGTGCACACAAACTCAGAGGCCAGCTTGCCAGAGCCATGTGAGTTCTGGGGAACAAACTCAGGCAGGCAGGGTGGGCTGCACCTGCTGAGCCATCTCAGACCTAAGAATCTCTCAAACAATCTGACACCAAGGGGTTAAATATAAGAAAGTCAAAACCCACTCTAAATGCCACAAACTAGCTTGGGGAATAAAAAATTCAACTAGTAAATTATTCAGACATTCTACTGTTAGGAGAATTGCCAGGAACACTTGTGACTAAATAACACCAATAATAATTATAAAGTTAAAGAGCAATCAATATTGTGACTCAACCTCTTCCGGTTTCCTTTCCCATGAAATCTGATGTAGTCATCTCAGTGGGATTCCAAGTGCTACCTAGGACCTGCTGACTGGACTTTCTTCCAGTGACATGAGACCAAAAGAAAAACAGAGCCCTTCCCGCCTTTCCTACCCCATTCCACTCAGTACCCACGGAAAATGTGACTTTGACAAAGAGTCCGTGGGGACCTGTTCTGGAAAACAGCAGGGCAAGCAAAGGCAGACCTGCATCAAGCCAGTTACACTTTAGCTGTCGAGAAAAACAAGACTTTGGGTGCACATGGCAGACAGATCACATGACCCAGGAGGCACAGAGTGCTGGGGAGCCTCGGGGGAGGAAGGAAGAGCAGGGGTGGCGTGAACTGCTGAGGGGCCTGCAAAAGGAAGCCAGACCGCGGAGACTTGAATGCCGGAACTCCAGGTTAAAACTTCCAGGAAAGACACATTCACGAGAGGAAGTTGGGGAAGGCTGACAAAGACAAGTAGCTGGAACAGGGTTGCTTACAGGAGCATGGAGAAAGGGTGATTCAGAGATGCATGGGCACCTGGCCGGTGGCTACACTGGTCAAACCAAACCAAACCAAACCAAAACAGCTGGGACATGATGTTAGCGCTCACTCAGTGTCAGGTGGAAGGCCTCAGAGAAATCCCTGGTTCCTCCATAACCACAGAGACAGTCACTTGTGTCTGCATTAGCTTCATGTTGGAGACCTTTTTCCACTTATTATCATAAGATGTCGCATAACTATCAATAACATGAGAGGGAACCCTCCTCTTCAAATTAAGATACCACCAAGCAATAGGGAGTATCATAGCTGGAAGGTGGGAGAGACATGGGGACCTGAGGAGAAAGCAGCCTGGGTGATACTACAACAGAAAACATGGACTGCAGCGGCACAAGGCAGACTTGTACTTGCATCTCAGACCTTTATCTTACACAGAACCTTCTGTGCCTCTGTTTCCTCTCCTGTGAGGCGGGGCTGATCATAGGACCTCCTCACCTATGGGTAGTGTAGTTTACATACCTGAACCGTTTGGTGTGTTTGCCTCCAACTGAGAATTCAGTCTATTGTAGATACCACAGCATTCAGCTGAGTACTGAGAAAAGCGTTAGTGACTGTCTGTACTTCAGTCTACTGTGGCCACCAGTATCTGTTAAAATGAGAAAAGGGACGGTGCTTCCTTAGGAGGCCATCGTCTGTGTATGACAGGACTAGTGACAGTGTCACCTCAGAGCAACAGCAGGCCTGCCCTGGGCTGGGTGGGCTTCTCACTGGAAACTTAGAGGGTGGCAGCCATAGCCCTACCACGCCTCTCCCAGGTTCTGAACTGCCTCAGCGTAAACTCTGCCTAACACTCAGGTAGCAGTAGCTTTCCTAAGGGTGACAGAGCATGCCAGTGCCAAACACTGTGTCTCCTTACAGGTACAACTTCTGTAGTAAAGACACGGTGAGAGAAGACATTCTGCTCACTCTCATGCCTTGTGACACCCCAGACGCCATGTGACCTCATCAGTACCAATAAAATCCTCTGCTGCACATAACCACACAGCGTCTGTCTCGGATGTCAGCTGCCACCCATGGGGACATTCAGCAACTGAATATTAAAAATACTGATGAGTATTTCTCTGTATGTGGGTCTCTCACCTTGGCGTCCAACAAAGCGCCACCTCACCCCACTTCCTTGGTCTCCTCCACACTCACTGTTTTCTCTTCCTCAGAGAAGGTGTAGATTCGCAGCATGAGTAAAGGGTGAATGGTCAGGAATCTGCAGAATCTTTGTCCTCACTGTGCCATCTTAGTGAGAAACTGAGGCAGAAAGCAGGGAGGTTGTATACTCACACATGCGCTAAGGCCCCCACCAGGAGTGAGGGCCAAGCTCTACTCCACTGTCAGTGTTCCTTCCCCAGCCAGCTGCTGACTGTGGAGTCATGGAAATACTTTATGATGTCCACTTCCTGGCCTTCTAGAGGTGATAAAGGGGTTTGGGGTGGGGAGAAGCCTATGGTGGCTCTTGTGGAGAATCCCAGAGACTCATGGCTGCACAGCCAGCCCCTCTAGACTACAAGTCAGACTGCCTCAGGGCCCTCCCTGCCTGCCTGCCTGCCTGCAAATACTGAAGAATCCAGGATGCATTCTAGGAGATGCACAATGCAGACTTCCTGCTAGAATTGTGATGCAGTCTTACTTCCTGCTAGAATTACTGGGGAGCTCTCAGTTGGGTATTCCTGACATAGTTGCACTCACACAGACTCAGGTACATGTGGGCACGTCCAAGGTGACCCAGTGTCATGAGGATGCTCTATCTGAAACAGCCAGATGTACCTGTGACTTTCCACAAAGCCAGAATTTGTTGACTAACAATACACGGACAAGTCATGTCAGCTTTCTTGGGTGAAGTTCACCGAGTTCCCCTGGCTTTGCTTGATAGTCACAGCCATGGCCATGGGCAATCACAAGTCCTTTCATTCTGGTCTTAATTACTAGTATTAATTCTCAGATCTTACTTTACAGTTTACACCCGATAATTGGGCCTGGTCAGAAGTTGTATGAACCATAGCACAGAACTGCTCAAAATGCAGACTTGTCAAATGCAGGTCCTGGTGTCAGGCCACTCCAAATATCACTGTAAAGTGGGCTGAGTGTCATGGGCAGGAGAAGCCTACACTAGAGCTCGAGCTGGGGACACAAGGAGCAGTCCTTCATGGTGGTCATTTTCCCTGATGGAGGCTTGTGCCAAAGAACTAGATGATGAGCCAGCCTACCTGCCACATCTCAGTCTTGGAGTGCCCCTTGCATAGTCCTGGGTCCAGAGTGACTCATAAGCTCATACGTCTAGGGTTCCTGGTATGACTTGGTATGTTCACAGCTATCTTCATTCATTGTGAGGAATGAATAATCGGTTTGTGCTTCGTGGGGTGAAACAGATGGAGGCTGTTTACTTGTATAAATAAGATGTAGATTTCATCTTTCCTGGCACCTATACTCAAATGGAATGACTCAGGTCCACACTGCTGTTTTTTAAGATGGAGTAATTCAAGCCTAAGGCTGCAATTTTACAGAATATATGGTAGGCCCTGAGAGGGCCTAGACACAGACCATCCGGGCAATCCACCCCTCCCCAGAGTGTGACCCTTTCAGTCACCAGGCCTAACGTCCCCCCACAGATACCTCAGTACCTGGCTCTGTTTCTGCCCAGCTGAGTCACAACCAAGGCTTCTCAGAGCTTCAGACTTGAATGTGAGTCCCCGGAAGTGGTGTTGTGGTGGGCTCTGGAGAGACTACTGTAGGAGAGGGCTTCCTAGTGTAACTGAAGAAGCCTAAGTAAAACTTCCAATCTCACTGTTGATAGCCATGTGCCTTTAAAAGTTATTAACGCTGAGGATTGGAGAGGTAGCTTAGTGGCTAAGAGCACTTGCTGTTCTCTAAGAGGACTCAGGTTCAGTTCCCAGCACCCACACGGGGGCTCAACAACCACCTGTAACTTCAGACTCAGAGGCTCCAATGCCTTCTTCTCACCCCCACAACCAACAAGTATGCATGTGGCACATGGACAACTATGCAGTCACACTATAAGACATATAACTGTTACTGGTTCTGGTCGTCACGCAGCTGAGTAGAGTGCAGCATGCCTCTTTCCACTGGCTTTGCTCGGATGGCGTCTCGTGTGTGTGTGTGTGTGTGTGTGTGTGTGTGTGTGTGTGTGTGTGTGTTCTGATAGCCATCGCTTCTCGGGGTCTCTGCTGCCACTTCTGTCCAAAGCACTCACTTTTCCCTTGGGCTTATGTGGGTGCCCTGCAAGTGACTAAAACTGTAAAGGGGCTTGGTATCTCTGCCTCCAGCTTGGAATATCTGTTTCCTTGATTACCTTATCCTTTGCAGATGACTGTTTCCTTGATTACCTTATCCTTTGCAGACGACTATTTCTGCTCCACTGTTAAAATAGACAAATTGGCACTTAGGGAATATTTGTCTGAACTGAGAGTTCAAGGTTAATTTATCTGAAACTTTCCCAGTCTCTCTCCACCCCCTTCAAGACTGAAGAAGCAGGAGTCTCTAAGGTTCCGTCAAGATGACAGGGGCATCACCATCAAAAATCGCCAGCTACCACATTTCAGCATCTCTGGCTCCAGGACCCTGGAGAGGCATCTAGAGGCCTCCCATCATCGGTCTCTTCTTAGCTGAAGGCCCTTCTTTGCCTCTTGCTTAAGGGAGAGGAGCTTGAAACTGACATGGAGAGACTGTCATTCTCCCGCGTTGGTCCACCTTTTTCTCGCTGGCTGGCACTGACGTGGAGAGACCGTCATTCCCGCGTTGGTCCACCTTTTTCTCGTTGGCTGGCACTGACGTGGAGAGACCGTCATTCCCCGCGTTGGTCCACCTTTTTCTCGCTGGCTGGCACTGACATGGAGAGACCGTCATTCCCGCGTTGGTCCACCTTTTTCTCGTTGACTGGTACTGCAGCTGTGTGCTTTCCTCCTTTTTCAACCATTTGTTCTCCATCCACCACGCCTCTTTTGAAATGTCAAATGGTCAGATTTGGGTTTGGTCACAACAGCACAGAACACCAGTAAAGTAGTTGTGCAGTAGGTAACAGAGGCAGTGGCAGGGGACGCTCAGCTTCTCCGGGATGGGCGCTCCAAGCAGCCAGGGCTAGTAAATGCTACATGGTCTTCTGCCACAGCTGGAGCCAGCAGCAGACCTGACCCCACACACCAGGCAAAGTAGCACAATATTAGCAAAGGAACTCAATCAGCGTAGTGTAGACTCTACAATTCTACAAACACATATCACACATCAGTTCTGTACATCCAATTGCGCAGGGCACTGGGTGAAGAGGATACCAACCATATTCTGGGAGTGTGAGTAGCAGTGCTGAACCAAAGTGGGCACTGCTGTACTGCTGTGTCCTTGGTACACAAAGCAAGGTATGCCCCAGGACAGGGTAACCAGGAAAAGGAGAGACATTGCTAAAAGTCTTCACAGTGGAGGTAATTCTGGGTCCAGGTTTGATGAATGATATCCCCAGAGATGTCAGACTGGCAGGCTACCTGGGAGGAAGCAGTCACTATGGATATACGAACTATAGAGGATGAGAACTATCTGAATTGACTGAATAGCACCCGATATGATTGAGGTAGTCATGAATGACAGTATGCTCCCTGGGGAAGGGTAAGATGTTGCTTTGTCCATCACACTACACACATGGCAGCATAGGACAATTCATTTTAAAATAGAGCAGAGAGGATTACAGTGATGTGGGAGGAAAGCAGATGGGAGATGCCTGCTGGCCACACCGTTCAGCCTCAAGGACCTCAGGTGACCTGAGTCCTGACAGATATAGTCCTGCAGATACCGGAGTGGCCACATGATCCAGGAGGGGGAGCAGTCAGAGTCAACGCGCCCCAAACTGGAGTGGTGCCAAGCCCCAGCCCTCTTCCTCCCACTTCCTTTTCTAGAATGTGTGCCCTCATAGGAAGTGTGCACCTGGTCAAAGTGTCCCCAGGTGAGATATGCACCTGGACAAAACTCACAGAAAGGCAAAGGGCAGGTCCCAAGGTTGCACTGATGGGTGTGAGTGTGGGGGGTCAAGTACTCATTCCCTGATACTGCTGGGATGGGCACTCTCACCTGCTGACCCCAGAGATAAACAGACTCTGGTTCTGATGATTATTCCATGGAGGACCCGCCAGGCAGATCTGGTCTGGACAAGTCTGATCAAGTTTCCAGACTCTAAGGGGAACCCGAGGCTGGTTTCATTGGGCTTTTTGTGGTTTGTTGTTGTTGTGGTTGTTTGTTTTTAACCGAAAGCCAAGGATGGTTCACAATGCACATGAATAGAATCTTTGGAGTAATAAAAATATTTCAAAGCTGTCATGAAGCTTTGAAATAATTCCAAACACTCACATGGTTTGCTCTTTGATATTTGTTTTGAGAGTATATTTCTCCTTCCTTCAAGATATGACCCTGTGTGAGAACTTGGTACGGCTCCCCTCTCCCCTTGGGAACGAGAACTTGGTACAGCTCCCCTCTCCCCTTGTGGATGTGACATTGCATCTGTATGACTTCCGCATGGAAGTTACTGACCTCCAAAGCTATACTGGAACATACATATAAACCTAAGCGTTTGATGACACTCTGGAAGGAGCAGCAGAATACACCGTGTTTTCTTCTTCCTTGCAACCTTACTCCTCAGCTGCCTTTCAGCTTTGCAGGACACGTGTCCTCCAGGGTCTCCACTGTGGAAGTCGATTACCTTTGCTCACGAACCACTCACATGTGACACTGTTCAACCTGGACTAGACTTGGCTTTCCACTGGGGCCTGCTCCCACCCAGGTGGAATCAGACTTTAATGATTGTGGAAGCTGCTCATTGTATGACTAATGTTCATCCAGTATCTTCTCTGTGAACTTGGTATACATTATCCTCCTCCTTAACCATTTCGAACCTCAGAAGAATTCCCTGTGTATGTGATAAACTATATGACTCATGAAAGCACACTTACGTCATCTTCCCATTCCCACGGTACACAGATTAATATGCAATTTATGAACATAGAACTCAGATGGCTATTCAGACTGTCCGGAGGCAATATAATGAGTCAGGAGTGTGTTCTAGCCAGGTGACCTGTGCAAAGGCTGTTGCCTCTCTGGTTTATAGCTTCCTTATACATCCAATGGAGGCAATCAGTGGGCCCTGAATTCCTAGTAGCAGTTTCTATAGGCTCCAACAAGGACATCAACAGCATGGTAAATTGTCACGTTCTACCCTTAGCTGATACAAGCTAAGTGGGTTAACTTCAGGGTTTGGTCGTGGTCTGGCTACAGACTTATAGGTGAGGAGGGTTGTTATAATCCTCAGGTCTGAGAGGCAGCAGTGCTTATGAAGACAGGCTTTATGCCCAACCCATCTACACCCTATATACAACCTCCCAAGGTGCACAAGGCTGGCCGTGGCCTTGGGAGCATCAGCGTCCAGGAACTATTGAAGACATTGTCAAATGAAGACATTGTTTTGAGTGTCCTCCATCTGGGCTGCAGACCAGAGTCATGTGAACACAGACATAAAAGGGAGCAGTTAAAAGGCATTCACAAGATCTGACCCCTGGAAAACCTGAGGGTCATTCCCACATTCATGCAGGTGAAGATCTACCATGTTTCAAGAGCTTCCTGTTCCCAGGGCTTGAATATGCTATAAAGAAAATTAATTTCTCATTTGGGAAATTGCCTACTTAGTGTTTAGTTTTCATGATTATTTAACCTGTTTTAGAAATAAAGTTTTTTCTTTATGATAATTTGCATTAAAACTTGTTTCCTGAGCTGATACTTGATGAATTGGAATATTCCAGATCATCATGAGGACATTTTAGGAAGAATGACATCTACATATCTACTAGAATCTGAGAAAGTTTGGGAAGTCTGGCTGAGGATCAAAACTATGGAAGAGATAGCCACAGGCTTTGAGAGCAGAGACTTTCTCTGGGACCCTGGGTGAAAGAGCAGGTATGACAGATGTGGGGTGTGGCAATGTCCCTGGCAGGGGAACTGCGGGTGATATATATGCCTGGTACAGAGTAATTTCTAAAGAAAATGATTTCATAGTTGTAGTCACAGGGAAGCTCAAAATGAAGTGTCTGGCTTCTAGTAAAGTCTATTCTCTAGGAAAAGCAGGTGCACTCTGCAACTGGTTCCTCTGTCTATAAAACTTGGGCAGGAAGACATCCAGGGTGGCAGAACTAAGCTTGGAGCAGGCCACATGGAGGCCATGTTAATTTGCTAGGACTGCCACAGCAAAGTACCACAGCTTGGTGGCTTCAACAGCAGATACCCTTGTCTTCTGGAGACCAAGAAGCCCAGGACCAAGGTATAGATGAGCTTGGTTCCTCCCACAGGGCACCAGGGCACACCTGTCCAGTGCCACCCATGGGGCACAAGGGCACATCTATTCAGCGCCACTCATTTAGCTTCTAGTAGTTTGCCTGCAGTCTTTGACATGCCTGTGTGATCTCTGCTTCATGTTCATTTGTCCACACTGTGTATGTCTCACTCTCTAAATCCAGTTCTCTCCCTTTTTTATCAGGAAAAAGCATCTCGGTGGACCAGGGCTTACCCTAGTGACTCCATTTTAATTTGATTACTTCTGTAAAGACCAAACTCTGGTTAGATCCTATTTTGAGGGACTTGGGAGAGGAGTTAGGATTCCAACAATTTGAGGGGTGGGAAAGACATGATTCAATATATATTAGTAGCCATAATTTGAATGATTGTGATCCCTAAACTTGTGTTGAAATGAATCCCCATTTTGATGGCATTGAGAGATGGGTTACTATGGGAAACAGACAACCTCAAGAAAGGGACTGGTGTCCTAGAAATCGGCTTCGGATTGCTGTCTACCACACCTGTGTCTTCTGCCAGGCAAGATAGGGTTTTCATCTCCGTTTCCATCTCCTCTGCCACAGGAGAATCCAGCAGAAAACACCGTCTTGGAAGCAAGGAACAGACTTTACCAGACACCAGATGCTTTATTTTGAGCTCCCCTGTTTCCACAGCTATGACAAGAAAATGACTTTCGTGTAAATTACCTAGTATCAGACATTCTTTATAGCTACACAAACAAGCTAAGACAAGGCTTCGTATGCCTAGTCTAGGAGGCTGGACTCTAAATTCTGATCATTTTCTACAGTAATTCTTAGTATAAAAAGCCCAAATTACATGTAGTGTAACCCAGATGTGAGCCCTGCTAGTGAGCTTTCTCTTACTAGCACTGTCAATTATTGGTAATTGTATATTTATCTGTGGAGGATCATGTGTCCTGTGGGACTCTTGGTCCCATAAGAACTAGGAAGCTGGGTGCTTAATAAGTTCACTGCTGTGCCAGTCTTCTGTGTATGTGAAAAATACCTGAAGCAAACAGCTCATGAGTGTGGCATTTCTTTACGTTGGACATGATCATCACCCTTGAAACAGAGCAGCTGTGATTATCTTCATGAGATGCTCACATGAGCCAGCCTATTAACATTCTCTTGTGGAGGGATGGGGGGATAAGACTCACAGGGTCCCTCCTCTCCATAGATCCTAATTACCACTATAGAAGAGATAAATGATTGACTCAGGCTCCTGACAGAAAACCAATAAACTCCCTACTCCACTGAGATGGACTTTCTTAGGTCTATCAGCTCCTGAGGTGTACAGTCCATGGTCACTTGGCCCTGTAGCTTTGAGTCTGTAGTGACAAAGTATATGACAGCAGGAACATGCCACAGAGGCAGCCTGTTAACCTCATGATAGTAGGCAACAGAGAGGAACAGGAAGAGGTCAGAGTCCCAACGCCTCCTTCATGGGCACACCTTCAATGGCCTCACTTCCTTGCATTAGGTCCTACCTCCTAAAGACTCTGACACATCCCAAGAGCCCCAAAGACTGGGCACCGAGCCTTTAACACTTGGACCTTTGGCAGGACATTCAAGATCCATACTATAGCAATGAAAGAGAATCAAGCACATTGTAGTCCCATGGAAATGAATATGAGTGAGCAAGCAAATGTAGGACTCAGGCATCTGGAGATACAAGGCCCCATGTAAAGGACCAGAGCTGGAAGGGGTGTAGGAAGTGCTGGGGCTGACCTGGACAGGAATATGCAGTATATTAGAGAGGTGATGTAAGCTAACAAGTCCAAGGGCAAAGAGGATAGAGGAGGGTTATAAGACAGACAGGCCTAAGGTGTAATGACAGGTTGACCCAAGCCAGCCCAGGCCATAGGCAGCTGCAGAGCCAATTCGCCAGGGATCATAAGGCCCCGATCCAGCTTTGTATCCACAGGTGGTTGGCAAAGTGGTTTTCCCAGAGGCACTGGCCTTCACCTCCTATTCACAGCAGACAACTGGCAGGATCTCAGGTCTTCTGAGTGCCTCAAGAAGGTTTGAGACTGAGAGGAAACAGGCATGAGCAAGCAAGTGGAAGCTAATGAGTGTCCCTGGATGCAGCTGAACTATCCTGCAGAAGAGGCTGTGCAGGCTCTGCACTTCTCAAGGGCACCTTGTGAGTTTTCCCTCAGATGCCACTCCAACAGGCCTCACTGTGTGTGCAGGGCACCCAGCCCCCTTTGGAGGCAGCTTGGTGCAAGGACAGTGTTCCTAAATCTCACCCACCTTTGGGTCAACAGACTAAAACCTGGGGGAATAGATGAAAGAGGAGACCTATAGGGATAGAGAGAGGAGACCTATAGGGATAGAGAGAGGAGACCTATCGGGATAGAGAGAGGAGACCTGCAGGGATAGAGAGAAGAGACCTGCAGGGATAGAGAGAGGAGACCTGCAGGGATAGAGAGAGGAGACCTTCAGGGATAGAGAGGAGACCTTCAGGGATAGAGAGAGGAGACTTGTAGAGATAGAGAGGAGACCTTCAGGGATAGAGAGGAGACTTTCAGGGATAGAGAGAGGAAACCTTCAGGGATAGAGAGGAGACCTGCAGGGATAGAGAGAGGAGACCTGCAGGGAT